>NC_133617.1:22757778-22962778 GCF_048593235.1 Sminthopsis crassicaudata | reverse complement strand
AATTCCCTAGAGGGGCTGAAGACTTTGGCCCACTAGGCCTGGGCTGATCCGTCCTAGGAGCAAGTGCCCTTCAGGGAGCTGAGCCTCCTCTTCTTGCCTGAAGATCTTGCCTGAAGGCTGTCTGCCTCCCAGACACCCAAATTCTGCATGGCCCTTTCTCATGACCTTGGGGGGAGACAGCAAGGTGGTTCACTAGTTAGAGCGCTCAGGCACTTACCAGCTGTGTGACCCTAGGCAGGCCCCTTCACCCCATGTGCCTCAGTTGCCCCATCTGTAAAATGAGCTGGAGAAGAAAATGGCCAACCACTCCACTATCTCTGCCAAGAAAACCTCAGACCAGTTCTGGAGTGCCGCAGTCCCCGGGGGTCTTGAGGAGTTATCTATGACTAACAAATAACAATTCTTGTGGCCTTGATCCCAATCTAAGGTCAAGTGGAAGAGGGAATTGGATTTGGGTTCAGATCCTGGTTACATCAAAGTCACTGGACCTTTCTGGGCTTGTTTCCTCATCGACTGCACCTTTCTGGGCCCGTTCCCTCATCGACTGGACCTTTCTGGGCCCATTCCCTCATTGACTAGACCTTTCTGGGTCCATTCCCTCATCAACTGGACCTTTCTGGGCCCGTTCCCTCATCGACTGGACCTTTCTGGGCCCGTTCCCTCATTGACTAGACCTTTCTGGGCCTGTTTCCTCATAGACTGGGACCTTTCTGGGCCCGTTTCCTCATAGACTGGGACCTTTCTGGGCCCGTTCCCTCATTGACTGGACCTTTCTGGGCTCGTTTCCTCATAGACTGGACCTTTCTGGACCCGTTTCCTCATAGATTGGACCTTTCTGGGCCCGTTTCCTCATAGACTGGGACCTTTCTGGGCCTGTTTCCTCATCGACTGGATCTTTCTGGGCCCGTTCCCTCATCGACTAGACCTTTTTGGGCCCGTTCCCTCATCGACTAGACCTTTCTGGGCCCGTTCCCTCATCCACTGGACCTTTCTGGGCCCGTTCCCTCATTGACTGGACATTTCTGGGTCCATTCCCTCATCGACTGGACCTTTCTGGGCCCGTTCCCTCATTGACTGGACCTTTCTGGGCCCGTTTCCTCATTGACTAGACTTTTCTGGGCCTGTTCCCTCATCGACTGGACCTTTCTGGGCCTGTTTCCTCATAGACTGGGACCTTTCTGGGCCCGTTTCCTCATAGACTGGGACCTTTCTGGGCCTGTTTCCTCATCGACTAGATCTTTCTGGGCCCGTTCCCTCATTGACTGGACCTTTCTGGGCTCGTTTCCTCATAGACTGGACCTTTCTGGACCCGTTTCCTCATAGATTGGACCTTTCTGGGCCCGTTCCCTCATCGACTGGACCTTTCTGGGCCTGTTTCCTCATCGACTGGATCTTTCTGGGCCCGTTCCTTCATTGACTAGACCTTTCTGGGGCCGTTCCCTCATCGACTGGACCTTTCTGGGCCCGTTCCCTCATCGACTGGACCTTTCTGGGCCCGTTCCCTCATTGACTAGACCTTTCTGGGCCTGTTCCCTCATCGACTGGACCTTTCTGGGCCTGTTTCCTCCTAGACTGGGACCTTTCTGGGCCCGTTTCCTCATAGACTGGAACCTTTCTGGGCCCATTCCCTCATTGACTGGACCTTTCTGGGCTCGTTTCCTCATAGACTGGACCTTTCTGGACCCGTTTCCTCATAGATTGGACCTTTCTGGGCCCGTTCCCTCATCGACTGAGACCTTTCTGGGCCTGTTTCCTCATAGACTGGGACCTTTTTGGGCTCGTTCCCTTGTTGACTAGACCTTTCTGGGCCCGTTCCCTCATTGACTGGACCTTTCTGGGCCCGTTCCCTCATTGACTGGACCTTTCTGGGCCCGTTCCCTCATTGACTGGACCTTTCTGGGCCCATTTCCTCATAGACTGGGACCTTTCTGGGCCCGTTTCCTCATTGACTGGACCTTTCTGGGTCCGTTCCCTCATCTGCAGGCCGGGGAGTCTGTCCTGACCGACCTCTGGGGTGCCCTGGGACTGTAAATGCGTGTCCTGCCTTACCTGCCACAGGACATTGTAAGTTGGCTGAATGAATGGAGGGATCCTATGTTGTCGTATCTGGCTCCTGGATGTCTTCACGGGGGTTAGTCATGTCTTCCCAAGGGGATTACAAATTCCTTCACAGTAGTTAAGGAACCAAAGCCTTTTTCTTCCTCAGATGGGAATTTCTCCATGAGGTAAAACCTGACTTGTATTTTTGAACTTATATTTTGTGGATTTTGACTCAACAAAAGGAAAAAAAATTCAATCCCTGTGTACTTTCTAACGTGATTTACAGCCTTACCAGATCAAAAAGGAAACTGCTAAGTGTGATGTTTCCTGTCCTAGACTTCCGTCATTAACAGTCTGAATGATGGGATTATACAACACTCCTGGGCTCTTCCTTGGGTCTCTCTGCTCATCCTCCTCTGGGCTGTCACTCTGACCCCTCCCTCATCCCCATTCAATCCACTCCATGGGTCCCTATTCCTGCCAGGAGCTAATGTAAAATCCTCTTTAAAAGCCCCGCTTAACTGGGTCCTTCGGTACCATTTGGGTCTTCTTACACCTAAACTCCTCTCCTTTCTCGGAGATCTATGGACACTGGGCCTTCAGGTCTGAATTCTGGCCATTTTCTCTTGCTACGCCCATCCCTGGAACTTTCTCCCTCTTCCTCTCTGCCTCCTGACTTTCCCGATTTCCTACAAGTCTCAGCTAAGGTTCACCCTTCGGTAAGAGGCCTTTCTGCACCCTCCCTCTGAGACTACCCCAATTCAGCCTGTCTGTGGCTGGCTTCTACATTTTGTTGTTCAGTCACTTTTCAGTCACAGCTGACCCTTTGTGACCTCGTTCGGGGCTTTCTTGGCAGAGATACAGGAGCAGTTTGCCATTCCTTCTCCAGCTCATTTTACAGAGAAAGAAACTGAGGCCCCCAGAGCCACACAGCTAGGAAGTGTCCGAGGCCGGATTTGAACTCAGGGAGACGACTGACTCCCGGCCAGAGCTCCATCCATTCTGCCTCTTCCACTAGACTGTGAGTTCTTTGAAGACAAGGGTTGGTTTTTCATTTCTGTGTGTCCCTAACACTCAGCACAGTACCTGGTACACAGTGGGTGCTTAATAAATGCTTGTTGATTGGTGTGGATAAGAATTTGGGCCTGGGAAACCCCCAAATTTCAGCCATCATGGGAATTAGAACTCCCTGTTCCTCATGCCCATCTTCTCTCCCCTATTCCATGGGGGGCAGTGCTCCCCCTGGGGCCGCTAGGCTCATGGAGGACAAGCCCGTGATTGGGTGATCTCCAATCCCGCTCCAAGAGACCCACAGTGCCTTCACACAGTCTGACTCTCGGGTCCCCACAGCCAGCTCCTTGAGCCACCCTCTAGACTAAGGGTGTTTTTCAAGGCAATCAGAGTTAAGGGACTGGCCAAGACTCTGAGGCCAGATTGGAACTTGGGTCTCCTTGATTCCAGACCTGGGGCTCTACCCACTGCGCCATCTCACTGCCCCTTCCTCTGGACTGTCAATGCGCCCCCTAAATTGTGGGGTTCAGAGTGGAACACAATATCCTCACTGTGTTCTGATGACTTTCTCATTCTTGCCTCTCACTGAAGCCTGAAATTTCACAACCTTTCTGGGCTGCCGTAGCTTATAACCGATTTACACTGATCTTGTGATCCACTATGACCCCCAGAGCCCAGCCAGGGCAGCTCTCATTGGAACCCTCAGTTCTGGGTGCTGGCTCTAAATGAACTATTTGGTACACCCCTGGGCAGAAGTTGAGGAAGAACAGGAAGAACAGGGGCCGAGTAGAGTTGGGGTCCATTCTCAGCCCTGAAACTTACTCATTGCTCAATCCTGAATGATTCACTTAACCCCTTTGAACCCCCTTCTTGCTCTGTACATGAGGGATTGGGATTCAAAGGCCTGTAAACCTGGTCCCCCCGACCCTGGTCCTTCATCTGCAGAAGGAGGATCTGGGAGAGATCTCTGACAGCCCTTCTCATCCTCTCTGGGCTCCTTCCAAATCCTTCCCAAGGCCGGGAGCAGACCCCCTGGAGATGCTCGGCAGATCTTCCCCGGCCGAGATAGGGCACGGCCCCCCGGGGAGGCCAGCCCGGAAGGTGGTGGGGCTCTCTACGGGGCCAGTGGCCGTCAGAAATACCTCCCGGATGTTCTGCTGCTCCATCTCGTGCCTTTTGAGCATGGCTTTCCGTTTGAAGGAACGGCAGTGCTTATCATAGTACAGTCTCTGCTGGGTGAGGAGGTGGGCTTCCTCTTCGGCCTGGCTGTGCTGGAGATTCTCTTTATGCTTCGATATACGCTCTTGCTTCTCTTTCTTGGGTGTGCTGTGGTCCTCGTTCATCTCCTGTACGAGCGCCGGAGTGCAGCCCAGGGGGAAGAAAAAGAAACACGGTCAGTGGGGACGAGGGAACGGCCCCTCAGGGCCTCCAAGCAAGGCCAGGAAGCGCCTCTGGAGGCCCAGGGGTCCCAGACCTGGTCTGCCCTCCACGCTGCATCCGTGAGCAAGCTTCCAGGACACAGATAAAAGCCTGCATGGCTTGAACCCCTCCTGAGACTTCAGTTTAAATCAAACTAGGCACTTTTTGGCTGTGGGATTCTGGGCAAATCCCTTTACCTCCAACGACCCCGATTTGTGAAGTGGAAGGTTGGGTCTGAAGGCCTTTCCAGACCTAGATATGGGATCTTACAATCCCAATCTAATAGGAGGCAAAAATGCCTGTTGGGGGGCCTGCAGACTTGGTTCATTGTCAACCACCCTGGTGATTTGGGGCAAGTCAGAACTCTTTGTATCTAACTTTTAACTGTGGAAGAAAAGGGCTAAAAAAAATATCCCAACACATATATTGTATCTAGGTTATACTGTAACACATTTAATATGTATGGGATTGCCTGTCATCTAGGGGAGGGAGTAGAGGGAGGGAGGGGAAAATTTGGAAAAATGAATACAAGAGATAATGTTGTAAAAAAAATTACTCATGCAAAAAAAAAAAAATATGTCCCAAAGGTCTCATCCAGCTCTTGTCCATCTACGAGGTGACGTCCCCTCAAGTGTTAAAATGCCAGTGCCATGCTTCCAGGAGGTACCGCACAGATAACAGGAAAACCATATGGCTGTGGCGCAGCAGTCCCCAAAATGGAGGCTGTGTATAAGTAATGGGTCACAGCACGACCCCAAAGGGTGTATGTTCAATCAATCACAGCACAGGTGTGACCATGTCATTTCCTTACCCAAAAACCTCCACTGGCTTCCCACTGGTCAATTATAAAAAAGCCTATTTATATGTGTGTTTATAATGTACACAATTAATATATATAGATATGTCCATTTGTTATTATACATATATGCAGTGTATTATACATATTATACATATGTGTAGCATATTATATATTTGTAGTTTACTGAAAGGTAAATATTAGGGGCAGATGCTTAGAAATGTTTATTAATGGGTACATGCAATCAAAAAACTTACTCCTGTAGAGAACTATGTAGGAAATCCAAATGTCAGAAAAGATTTTAATTAACTTTGGGGGAAAGGGGACCAATGACTCAAGTTTTGATCATCTATGTTGCTTCTAGTGCAAAACCTGCTTTTTTCAAAATGGCACCCTGGGTAACCTTTGCCTGATAATTTACTTAGTTGAAATGTGTTTTGCATGGCCACGTCCTTTATCTTCTTGTTTGTCAACATTTCTCTCTTTCATTGGAACTCCAAATCTAGGTGATCCAGACACTTAATCCCTCGCCTGTGTCACTGAAGGTCATTTAAGAAAACAAGTTTGTTTTTAGCGTTAGCAAGTCAGGTAAATAGGAGTCCACTAATGGGGGCTTTTCCAGTTTGCTTTGAGCTAAATTTTCAAGGTATAGTTTCCTGATTTTTGTTTAAAGTGAACTCACACTCGTGTTCAAATGCAGGTACGAAGACTCATTGCAAAATCAAGTATAAAATAATTATCTGGACTTGTTCGCCCTTTTGCTGCACTCCATAGATGAGGATCATTGAGGTCTGATTCACTCTAAGAACCACTTACTTTAATCACATCCACAGGTTGATGGGAAAACCTATATGATACTTTAAAAGTCTATCTCCCCCATCCTCTCCTCTTCTTCCTTCCCCCAAACCCGGTTTTACTTTTGAAGGGATTATTGAGTTGGCAGGAGAATGTTTTCTAGTGCTTAGTGCTGGATCTGGAGTCAGGAAGACCTCAGTTCAAAGCCTCAGTTTCCCCATCTATAAAATGGGGATAATATTAGCATCTATCTCCCACGGTTGTTAAACAGGCAAAATGGAACCTTTCTAGAGGGCTTCACAAACCTTAAGGTACGACATAAAGGCTCATTATTTCTTCCTCCTGGGGCTGTCCGAGGTGACTTGGGGTTTTTATTCTGCACTGTGCCACAGAAGATTTTAGGCTGCGGTCTTTTGCGAGCCCAAAGAATGTTGAATCTAAAATAACTTCCTACCTAAGTAAAGGAAAACGCAAAGTCTGTGCTGTTCAAGAGCATCTCTACATTTTCTGCAGGAGCAGGGCAAGCTAACAGCCCCGAAGATAAGGATCAGACCTCCTGGAGTCCCTGGAGGAAACACTGGGGCAATGATCCCTCCGTTTCAGCCATATCCAAAGAATTCTATATTTCCACCAAAATGGAAGCTCCCCAAGAGCTATTATAGTAATATATTAATTAACTAATATAATTACAATATCATGTATCATATTTTTATATTATAATATATAATTATTTATTAATATAATTAATAATTATAGTAACATAATTCTAATTAATTATATTAATATCAGGGGTTATTTTGGCATTTCTCTGTAGCCAGAAGATTTAGTACAGGGTCTAGCACATAATTTTGTGATTGTTTAATCATTTAGTTGCAAATGACTCTGTGTGACCCATCTTGGGGTTTTCTTGGCAAAGATACTTGAGAGGCTTATTATATCTCCAGCTTATTTTATAGAGGAGGAACTGAGGCGAACAGGGCTAAATGACTTGCCCAAGATTACACTGTTAGGGAGTGTCTGAAGCTGGATTTGAACTCCTGAAGATGAATCTTCCAAGCTCAGTGCTCTACCCACTACGCCACCCGGCTGCCAGCTCGTAGGAGACCCCCTTAATAAAATAAATGGTTTCTGAGATAACTTGGAATCCAAGTTATCAACGCTCAAGTTTGTCTCTTTCCTTCTAGTCTGCCTTTCTGGGACTTTCTTTGGCCAAGTCTTAGTCGGGGGCAGATCAAATATAACTTTTCTTTCCCTGTACTTTTGATATGAATGCAACAGAATTAAATTCATTATAAAAGAGTGAACTCTTGGCTCCGACCATTGCAATGGACTTGGCTAGTAAGGCTTAGCGGCCCACGATGCTTTCTTCCTGCCTGGCCCCGTCCCCCAATACTTTGGACCGCTAGGGCCTTTGGTTACTTGCCTCCTTTATTTTTTCCTTGCAAAGCTTATATTGCTTCTTCTGACTTTCTAAGAAAGTTGTCAAGTCTTTCTTCTGCTGAGCCAAGATCTGTTGCTGGAACTTCCTTTCATCTGCTGCAGCCGCCTTTGCCTACAGAGAAAAACAAACCAAACCAAAATCAGACCCAAAACTCCGGTGAGTTATTCCAGACAGATATCCAAGACAAATACGTACGCCTCCAAGCTACACTTGGTTGTCTCTTTCCAAAGTGACACAGGAAAAAACCTGGGCTGCTCCACCTGAATCATGAGGTGTTCCATTGCAAGGCCATTTATCAGCCAATGATTAGAGACGTCAATAGGAAAATGTCCAGAATGAGTCTTCCCATTTCTGGATCAGGATACAAATGTCAGATTTCTTCAAAACTTTACTTTTTAAAGATGAAATACTGATTATAGGAAGATTTTCTTCAAGCCAGCTATATGAAATGTATACAAATATCTAGGTGACCCTGTAGCATGCACAAATTTACAACATATGGAAATGGAGGAAGGAGAAAGAAAGTGAAAATTCCAAGGTGGGGATATTAAAATGACAGGCCTTCTTCTTCTAAGAATCAAGTTTTGCTTGAACTTAGGCAGTCTCTAACTTAGGAATACGTTACTTTCCAAAATTCATCACTAAGTTGGGAATTCCCAAATTATTATCCCAGAGAGATAATGTCGCAAAGAGTGGTTAGGTTCTGAGGCGAGCCCATAAAAATCTATGTGACTCACAATGGACCAGATGTAAGAAAGTACCAGATATAATGTTTCTGTAGGAAGCTAGATTCAGAATGGCAATTTGGGATTCCAGATACAGGATTTTCTGTCTCTCCCTTACTTGGAACCTTGTAAGCAGGCCATTGGTAGTAGCTTTGGTGGCCTGGGATACGGGCTGCATTAGATTTGGGGAGGGTGCCATTAGTGATGGAGACAGGGATTTCAGTGAAGGATGTTAATTTAAGGCTTCTTCCTCCTAACCATCACCATAGGTATATACTGAACATGGGAAGGTATACATTAAACATGGACCCTGACCTGTGTATAACACTGCAAGACTCTGTGGGGAAAGACAAAGGTACCCACAAATAATAATGATGGATTTCTGGGTATCTAAGAATAAGATTTAGTTCTGTTTCAAAGAAGTGTCCATACCTGAGCCAGCTTGGATATTTCATAGTAATCAAGGGCTATGGATCAGGAAAGAGCTTTTTGTGGGGAAGTGAGAATATGGAAGTGGACCTGAAGATGCTCAGCCTGTAGTCATCACCGGGGTCAGGGGTGACATCCCTGGGAGGGCTGGAGGAGCAGTCAGGGGTTTTGTTCCTCATGTCCCAGACCATCACCAATGCTGACTCTAAGGAGCCCACCCCACTGGTGAGGAGATGAGGGCACAGGAAATTATCTCAGGTAATAGAGGACCAGTGGGGTAGGGGGAGAGAGAGGGAGAATGAGAAGAGAAAGTGGAGGGAATTGTAATAAGGAAGAGGCTCTGAGATACTTAATATGGAACCTGGGTGCTGTGGGCAATGGTCACATCTTGAGGATTTCCTTGTAAAGTGTCCTTAACAAGATAAGGGGGTTGTGTAGTGAGGGTTTCCATTTTTCCCCTTTAGCTTCCTGTTGCAATAATGGCTAATCTAAAAAATATGCCTTAACACCCTTCCTTGAAAATCCAAGCACTGGGGAGCCAAAATTTCAAAGGTGAGAGACTTGGGACCAGATGGGAAGTTTGGGCCAAATGCTCCCCAGGCCACCCACAGAGACGCCTATGACCGTGTGCTGGCCGGCCATCTGGGCTGAGCCCCGGCCTGGCCCAGTTTTGGTCCCCAGGGCCCCCGACTGACCTCCTTCTCTATGATGGCCACTTGCTTCTTGGCCAGCTTCTCCAGCTCGATGGACGCGTTGTTGGCGTGCGTCTCCACCTCCTTCTGCAGCTTGAGGCGGTGCTCGTCCATCTCAGCCTTCAGCTTGTTCTCCAGGGCAATCAGCTGCTTCTGGTGCTGGCGCCGCATCCGCTTATATCCTGACATCTGTTCCCGCAACTCGTTCTCCTGCTCATGCTCATGGATCTGCCGTGTAACCTAGATTGCGGAAGGGCCAAAAGCCAGGTGAGCACGGCCGAGTTCAGGGGCCTCGGAGGCTCGGGACAGAAGAGGAGCCCGAGGGCCAGGGTCACGGATCTAGGGCCGTCTAATCCCACTCCCTCCTCCTACAAAAGAGAGCTGGAGTTCAGGGAGGTCCCGCCACTTACCCAGTCACTCCGTTAACAAGAACCCCGTCCTGGCCCGGCACTCTCCACCCTGCCAAGCCCCGTGGGATGTTCTTGGGAGAAGCTCCCAACAAGAGCTAATAAATGGGCACAGTCCCCTAGCAGAGTCCCGGCGACCACAGAACCCTTCTTCTAAAGAACAGGAGCCCAAGAGTCATCAGGAACTCCACGAGTTATCCAGGCTATCCCGTATCTTAACAAACGCTCCCCAACACTCTGCCTTCACTTGAACTCCAGTGACTCCGAGGAACCTAGTCCCTTCTAAGGCAAAGCCCTGTTGCACCTACTATTAGTGTTCAACCCAGCTGTCTCCTGGCAACATCTGCCCACTGTTCCTCTGGAGACAAGCAGAACAAGTTTGATCCCCCTCCTGCACATCAGCCCCCATCCAGTTTTTCCAACGGATTTTTGCCGGCTCGGTCTTCCAGCTCCCTCGCCATCATGGTCACCTCCCAAGGAATCTCAATTGGTCAACGTTCTTGCTAAGACACGGTCCCCGGTACTCATGCCATGTGATCTGCTAGGGCAGAGGAGGCTGGCCCTCTTGTTCCCAATACTAGCTTATTCTTCATATACCCTAAAAAAAAGTTGGCTTTTTTTTTTGGGGGGGGAGATGAAACCTTTTTTCTCACTCTTAATGTGAATTTAAAACACGCATGCATGCAAACTCACACACCAGAGAAATACTCCAAACCCAAACCCAAACTTACTTAGGGGGGCTTGACAGCTTTCCCTTTTAAACCACCTGCTTCATTAAGAAAACAGATGAGACATAATTAAGGTAATGAATGTATCCACGAAAGCTGCTTATATGACTTTCTGATATGGCTTTAAAAAAATCCTATTCTTAATAAACACCAAGTAAAATGAGCATTTCCACATGTAATGTTGAACGCAAAAAAGAGACTGTATACAGACTGCTGATCTCTGTGACACACAGCTTCTTTTTTCTTATAAGTTAACGTCGAACGTTTCCCTTTCTAAGCTGTCCTGACTGTCTGTTCTCCCTTCTGGCTTTTAGGACTCTCTTTTTTTATCTTATAAATCATTTTATTTTCTTCATTCTATAGAGGAAACTAATGTATTGTTAGACACTATATTGATCATAGTTTTTATTTTTTAAAAAAAATTTTATTATAGCTTTTTATTTACCAGACATATGCCTGAGTAATTTTACAGCACTGACAATTGCCAAGCCTTTTGTTCCAACTTTTCCCCTCCTTCCTCCCACCCCCTCCCCCAGATGGCCGGTTGACCAATACATGTTACATATGTTAAAGTAGAAATTAAATACACTATATGTATACATGTAGAACTCTCTTTAGATACAGACTTGGTTTGGAAATTTCTCTTGGGTTCCCTAAATCCCACAGTTGTATCTGTTTCCTTCTTTCTGCCTCTCCTCTGATTCCTAGGTTTTCATTTAAGATGCTTGGCCTTTTGACACTTTTCCCACCTTTATTTTCTCTCACCATCGCACTCATAAATATAAATGACTGAACTTCACTTGAAACAAAGAACTCAGAAAGCCTCTACCTGCAAACTCCCTGCTTTTAGCATTGCAATTTTTACATATTAGTAGTGATACTCTGAGAGCTCCCTCTCTCCCCCCCTCCCCCCAATCCCCGCCGGCTTTTGTAAAGTCATTTTGTGTATTCTTTTACAGGTAGTACTGCATAGTGGAAGGCAGCTAGGCCTAGAACCAGGAAGGTTCTCCTTCCCACATTCAAATCCAGCCTCAGACATTTACTAACCTTGGGCAAGTCACTTCACCCAGTTTGCCTCAGTTTCCTCTTCTGTAAAATGAACTGGACAAATGAACTCCCTTCCAGTTTCTTTGCCAAGAAAACCCTAACTTGGGTCATGAGAGAGTTGAATATGACTGAAATGATTCAACGACTGTAAAATGCTACTGAATGGTTGGAGAATCAGCCAGCCTTGGACTTGGGTATTTGCTCTGCCTTTGGGACCCTGAGCAAGTCACTTCAGGTCTCGGTGTCTCGGACAATGCTCTAAGGTGACAAACTGCAGCAGAGATGCTTCTATGCGTGGGCCGAGGTCTTCCTCATCTGGGAGTATCCTACACCAAGGGAGCCAATCCCCACCTTATTCTTTTACAGTTTTAGTAGCATGGAAACAGTACTTCTAGCTCTGGGTTTTTTTCTTCCTTTTAGCTTTGTTTATATCATCGAGACCTTTCTGAATTACACTGCTGATATTTTTCAGCAGTGTCAGAGCATCTCATGAGATGGATTTATTTCTTTGGGTATTTTTCGGTCTGGACCTACGATGGAGTTGGGGAGCTCCTGGTCTAGAGGCTCCCTCCACAAATGCAAAACACAACTGGGATGTGGCTTCCAATCTTAGAGATATACCTGATGGAGGCGATGGGTATCACTGATCCCCTGAGTAACCGGCCTAGGTTCATAACCTAATTAAGTATGAGGGAAGGGCTAGGACCCAGATATTCCTCACCGTCCCAGACAACCTTTCACTGATATGTCACAGGCTGTTCATTCATTAATCAACCAGTGGGAAGAGTACATTTCAATGGTTTTTTGGGGGGTGACAATTACATATAATACTGATATGTACATTTTTGAGCAGATATCTACTAAGATCCCCTCCTAATGTTATGGTAGATAGAGTGATGGATTTGGAGTCAGGAAAAAACGGAGTTCAAATCCTTCCTTAGGCACTTACTAGCTGTTGTGACCCCAAGTGAGTCACTCAAGGATCTTTTTGTCTCAGTTTCCTCATCTGCAAAATAGGGCCAACAAAGAAATAAATAAATTATATAATAAAGCAACCTTCCAGAATGGTTGTGAGGAGCAAAAGAGCTGACATTTATAAAGCTCTTTGCAAATCTTAAAGTGTTATATAAATGGTAGCTATTAATATTATCATTAGTATTATAATATTCTCACAAAATGATTCTCTCTCCGTCACCTTAGAGAAGTCACGGATGATTTTGCAAAAAAAACTTTTCATACTGTTTTCTATACATTCCTCCTTCCCCCTCTGTCCACAGTGGGTCTCTCTTGGCCATGTCCTATCCCTTCTTTCCCAAGTATGGGTCAAGGTTCTTTGAGGTACAAAGAGCACCTTGTTCCCCTGCTTCCTCTGGAAGGTGTCCCCGTGTGCTAGGCTGAGGCCTTCGGAACAAAGGCGCACTCTTCTGTAACTGGAAAAGCTTATCAAAGTGTCCCGTTAAACATTAGCCCATCTTGGACAGCTTTCTAGCTGAAAATCACTCGGGGTGCTGGTCCATTTCTCGGGCCTAAGTGGACACAATCCCTCTTTAAAGTGCGGGGAACAAGAGGAGGCGGACAGATGAACAATTAAAAATGGAAAATGCCCTTGGAAGTGCTCACTCATTTGGAAGGGGGGCATCCCCAGAAAAACTAAAGTCCTCCATTGACTAAAAAACAAAAGAAAGTGGGTAATCTATTTGTATTTCACAGATGAATGACTTTAAAAACTGGGGCTACTTGGGGTGGCGGGGGAGGAAGAAGAAAGGGTAAGGTCAGGATTGTAAGTTTCCTTTTCTTGTGAATACAAAGACCTTTCCTTTATCTAAACTCATCCCTTCCAAAAGTCTTCCAAAAATAATTCCATCTACAGAAGGAAGCTAGCCATCTTGCCTGACTCTCCCTGTCTCTTAGTGATGTCACTGCACAACAGACATCCTCAGACAGCGACTCTCAGAAGATACAGTCTTCAGAGGTCGTTTCTTTCCTTTTCTCAACACTGTTAAGAGACAGCCGGGTGGCCCAATGGATAGAGAATGTAGTCTCAGATACTTTTCAGTTGTGTGATTGGGCAAGTCATTTAACCCAGTTTTTTCATCTGTAAAATGGGCCTAATAAAAGCACTTACCTCTCGGGGTCGTGGGGAACCAAATAGGAAAATAACCCTACGGCACTTAGCAAGTTAGTTCTTCTTCACATGTAGCTGTGCACTTAAGCAACTCACTTAACCTTAGTTTGCCTTAGTTTCCCCAACTGTAAAATGAGGATCACAATATCACCTATCTCTCAAGGTGGTTGTGAGGCTGAAATGAGATAATTATTATGGGAAAAAAAAAACACTCACAAATGCTTAGCTCAGTGTCTGACACAGAGTAAGTGCCACATAAATGCTTATTCCTTTCCCTTATTTTGTCCTCCCTCTTGCTTCATTTGCCATAGAGGCAGACATGTTCCCGCCAGCTTTGAGTCTAATGTTAGACTTTCAGAGAAGGGAGGGACAAGAGGTATAAGCTTTGTCTGAAGAGCCTGTCCCCAAGAGGGACTGGGCAGAATTTCTCCCAGCCCTGGGTCGGCACTATTGCAGACCAGATCTCACTGGACGGAAATAAATTCAGACACCAAGGAAGCTCAGCAAGGTCTCACTGCCCCAATAAAAGCAGTTTTTAGAGAGGGGGTTCTTGGTCTGGGGCCCCTGGAGAGATTTCGGGAGGCCATCGACACGGAACTTTGACTATTCTGATCACTGCATTTTAATATGATATAATTATAAATCTATTTTCCTCGATATATTTAAAACATCATTTTGAGAAGAAGTTCACAGTTTAATGAGACTGACTGTTCGGGGGGAGGGCGTTCAGGACCATGGAGAACTGCGCTAGATAAATGAATTCTGGAAGCCCTCCAAATGGGTGATAGCTAGCTCTCACGCCACCTAATACACGGATGCCAAGTTTCCGAACTTAAAACGAAAGCCAGAACTTTCAAATAATGGATCTTGGTGGGCACCCGGCCAGAAAATGAATCATGGTAGAAACATAGCTAGCTAACATCTCTTTGGATCCCAGCTGGAAGGATGCATGTGTGGGGAAAGGATACTATGGAAGGCACTCCCGAAATTACCGGGTTGGGGCTTTGGGCCGAACGGCCTTCCAGAGCACCATTTGAAAAATACCCAATAATGTTCCATTTTACTTTCCTGCTCACGATGAGATAACGTGGCCCATGGGACTCCGGCTCACAATACAGTGATAACCAGGTTGGGCTAACCTAGGCTTTGCCCTGAGCATGGCCACATTGGGAAAGTGCTGGACTGGTCCCTCTGGTGTTGGAGGAGCAACTCGGAGACCCTGCTCTGCTGGCAAGGGTGACCGGGGATGCCTGATTGGATGACCAACATCCTATTCTTTTCCCTTTCACCAAGATGAGGGGAAGTCAAGGAGAGGGTACTCAAATGCACTTTGCCCTTTTCGCCACAAGGCCGTAAGAACCTCCTGAGGGGATAGAGGGTGCAGATGGCGATAGTAGAATCTGGTTTTTAAAGTTCCTAGGGGACAAGTTGGGAAAGGGGACAGAGCTGGTACCCACACACACATACATGCAGGCAGAATTGTCCCACTCATCCCTCAGAGATGGACTTTGCAAGGGCCAGCCGCCTCCCAGCGTTGAATCCACGGGACACTTACACTAAGCAGGGAGGAGAAGGCAGGAGCAAGGAGCTTGCCAGGAGTAGGCGGCCTGGGGGCACAGGGTGCCCCTGCCGTGAGCTCCCATTCCCTTTTAGCCGGTGTCCGAGCCTCCCAAGAGCAGGAGGAGATGGGTGGCCAGGCTGCAGGCCTATCCCAGTGCCGCCCCTCCCAGGAGGAGGGATGAGAACACTAGGGGTGTAACCGCTCCGCCCCAGTGAGTGGGATGGCGGACTTGTCCTCCCACCATCCTTGGTCCTCAGGAGGGGCTTCCTGGCCCTCTCCCGCCCCCTTCTTAGGCCAGCCCTCCTCCACCATCAGCCCAGAGAGAGAAACCGAGGCCGGAGGCCGTACCTGCCTTTGGACGGGGAAGCCGCCCGCAGAGGGGAGAGCTGGGTTGTAGAGGAAGCATGTTTGACATCAGATCTTCCCCCCTCCCACACCTGCCATTCTGAACACAACTAATTAGCACCTAGTTAGCGAAAACAACCGCTTAAAATAGGAAGCTATCTTCTCCTTCGCAGCCAAGTTCTTAGAATAAGCATCCTCCACTCCGGGTCTACATTTCTGCCCCTCATTTCGCTTCCTGCTTGCCACCCGAGGGCACTGCCCCCTATGGGGTGTCCAGAGGCCCTCACAGGGCAGATCCACTGGCCTTCTGGATCAGGCTGCGGGTCCTGGCCCTGCCGCCCGGCCCCCAGGCTCTGTGTGCCGCCTCTCCCCACTTGGGTGCCGTCTGCTGAATACGTGCTCCCCTATATGCCTTCCCCTAAGCAAGGACTCCACCCTGAGTCTTTTCTCTTCTACAGTCCAGTCTTGGTGATCTTGTTTGAGTTTATGGGCTCAGGGTTCCTACATCGACATATTCAGGTCTCATCGCTCCCCGAGCCTCAGTCCCACATCACTAACCGTCTGCCGGACGTCTCATAAACTGAACGCAATTTGTCCAAAACAGAACTCCCCATCTTCCGTCCCTTCTCCAAACTTCTCTATTTCTTCCTTCTAGGCCCTCAGGGGGTTCAGTCCTGGATCCTCCTGCTGATTTTCCTGTTCCTAACCTACGTATGCCAATTACTATCCAAGGCTTACAGATGCTCCCTTCCTAGCGCCCTCCGCTTCCAAGAAGATGGCCACATCTCTCACCTGCACCGGAGCTCCTTAAGCTTTTCTACCCACAATCCCTTTCTGCCAGAGAAATTTCCAGTTTCTACCTGGGTATATAAAATAGGGACACAAATCCGACATGGACTGACAATAAACTGTAATTTTGCCACCCAGACATTCAGTGATGAGACCCCACATGGGGTCGTGACCCCAGGTTTAAGAAACTGGGATTCTTGGTGACTATTCATTTCTAACAGCCTCCCCCTTCAATAACCCATCTTCCATGTAGTTACCAAATAACCCTCATTAAGTACAACTCAGACCATGGCACGCCTGCTCTCAAGAACCTTCAGTGGCTCCCATGGGCACGAGGAGGAACTCTTCTGCTTGACTTTTAAAACCTTTGTCTTTCAAGGCTTACTTGACATCACCTCCCTTCGTGTCTGCTCCATTCTGGTGAAACTGGCTCAGTTGCTCTTACCCAAAGTCAGCATCCAATAAGCGTGTGCTTGGCCCCCATGCCCGAGAATGGTTGGCATCCTGCCAGGTTCAGCTCGGGGGCCATCTCTGAAGGGAAGCTGCTCTTCCTCCACTTAACTGTTAGGACTTTCTCCTTAAATGGTCACATATCGACCCATCGGTTCATAAGCTATATTCTCTCTCATATATAAATGTTTAATGAATGCTTGTTGGACTGGACTGAGCAGAGGGTTCTTTAAAAAATGAGATATCATAATAGTAGTTTATTACACTACCAGAAACCACCTGGGCGCCTCCTTTTAGAACCATGGGTCTGGAACTTTAAGGAACCTCAGAGAGACCATTCCTTACTCTATAGGTGATGAAACTGAGGGAGGGTAAGTGACCTCCCCCCCTCCCCCCCCCCTGCATCCATCTTCCTCCTTCCCCTCGGCCTCTCTCCGGCTTTTGCCCCGAGGACACCCCCCCCAGGCACACCTCTGGCTCAGTTTTGGTTTAGCTCCAAATAAAAGGCACCAGGAGCCGCCCCTTGGTCAGCGGATCCCAAATGAACATCAAGCTGTTCATCTCTAACAACTTATGGACTCGTGCCCACGGTGAAAGCTGATGTGCACGAGAGAAGAGTAAATGGCGCCAAAGTGAGGGGAGACTGCGTGGAAGCCTCGGGAGTCGATGAGAAAGCCATTGTTCTTGGATATGGCGGTTTCCCCTGAATTTGGAGGTCCCGTCTTGTCATCAAAGCCCTGTGGCAATGGCCTGAGAGAAGAGCGGGAGTTGGGCTGCCGCCTGGCCGGGTTCAGGGAGTGGGCGGCTGGACGGCTCGCAATAAAGTTGTCTTGTTGTTGGGACTTTCCTCAGCCGAGCGGGTGAGGAACCACCCAGGCAGACGGGAAGGATTACGTCCTGTCAGGCAAAATCGTCACCCAGAGATGCCCAAGCTGGGAGGCAGTGGGAGCGTGTACTGAGACTCCAGGAGGTGTCTGGCCCAACCATTGCCGTGTACAGGAGCTACCTCTCCAACATCCTCAGTATCAAGGATGGTAGAGCCACCTGGTGACATTGGATTATATCCAATTCCTTTTAATGACCACGCCATGTCCTTACTCAATAATCTCTAGTGGTTCCCTCTCCTCTCCAGGGACAAATACTGAGTCTTCTCTCTGGCATTTAAAACCCCTCAAAATCTGGCCCCAGTTTGCCTTTCTGGCCTTATTATCCATTCCTCCCCTTTGTGCCCTCTACAGGGCTGTCGAACTGGATTTATTACTGGTCTTCACACATGGCACTCCCAACTTAACCTCGGTTTGCTTCAGGTTCTTAATTGTAAAATGGGGATCATCACAGTGCCTCCTTCTCGGGTTGTTGTGAAGCACAAATGAGATAATATTTATAAAAACTCTTGGCACAGTGCCTGGCACATCGGGGGCACGTGGAAACGCTCGTTCCATTCCCTTCCCCTTCTCTAGTGTCCCTGGTTGCAGATATCTTGTCTTACCAAATCACCTTACGTAGATTTTGCAAACTTATACATTATATATCTATATTTACATACACATACAGATCTACACATATATACCTATGCATACACATGCATGTGGACACACACAAACACACACATGCTCTCTTCTCGGTCTTTTTCTATCTCCCTCCCTCTCTCCTCTCTCTTTCTTTCTCTGTCTCTCCTTCCCTCTCTCCTGTCTTCTCTCTGTCTCTCCCTCCCTCTCTTCTCTCTCTCTATCTCTCCTTCCCTCCCTCCTGTCTTCTCTCTGTCTCTCCTTTCTTTTCTCTGTTTCTTGCTCTGTCTCGGTAACCCTGGGGCCTAAAGCAGTGCCTAGTATACAGTAGGCACTAAATGAATGCTTGTGATCACTTCACTTGACAGCTCTAATTCTAAGGCACTCTTCTTGAAGGGAAGCTCCATCTCCTCCATCTGACTCCCGCCCCCCCCTCCGAGCTCTGCCCTGTGGATCTGAGCCTCTCAGGGTCTTCAGAGCTAAGAAACAAGAGGAAAAATGGCAGGTCTCAGAATTACCATTCACAGCAATGGGGTTGCCACGGCTTCCATTACAGCGGTGACGCTTTTAACGACATGTAGCCGATGGAGATTTCTGGGAGACTTTGCTCGAGCCCAACCCTGTGGCTCCCAGTTGCAGAAGGGCCCTGTCACTGCCGCCATTTGCTGGGTGATCGGTGCAAGAGACACCAGGCCGCTGGCTCCGGGTATGTCGGAAGCAGAGAGAAAAGAGAAGGGAGGCCGGGGCGGGGGCGACTCAGGGACAAGAAGGAAAATTCGGATGCCTCAGTCCGGTTCCCTGCTACCGGGAGATGCATCGGGGGCCGGACTTGTTCCCACCCTCGGCCTAGAAGCTCCCTTAGCGGTCCCTGCGTCTGACCCACTCAGCTTACCGGGAGGGACGTGGGGCCCAGAGAAAAGAGCTCCTTCCTCGGGGCCACCCGGCTCACAAGTGTCTGGGCTCTTCCTGGCTTCCAGTCCAGCCTCCTGTCTAGTGGAACGTGATGTTTCATTTTTACAGCCTTCCATCCCTCCATCAAACGCTACCTCTGGCCTCAAATCAAGTCAACATAAATCTAGAAACACCTTCTAAGTTCAAGCCTCTGTTTGAACAAAGCTTCGATTCATTCATTCACTCATGCATGCATTTATTAAGCATCTACTGAATGCCCAGGAAATGCACCAGGCCCTGACACTTCAAAGGCAGAAAAAAAGCTAGCTCTGTCCTCAAGGGGTTCACAATCTATTCAAAATGGACACTAACTAGCTTATTGAAAAAGAACTAGGAGGGTGACTGGCGATAATGCATCTCCTAGGCAGCTGGGTGGTGTTAGAGTCAAGAAGACCTGAGTTCAAATTCAGCCTCAGATACCTACAGGGCAAGTTATTAACTTCCCTCAGTCTCAGTTTACTCATCTGTAAAAATGGGATAACAAAAGCACCGAGCGTGAGGATACAATGAGATAATTGTGTAAAAAGCTTTGCGAGCGCTCTGCCAGTGCTAGCTATTATTAGTATCCTGAGATATCAAAGCCAGCCCTCAGACTGTCTCTGTAAGAATAACAGTAATGGGTATAAAGAAAGGTGCCATTTAAGTACTTAGAACAAACGAGCCCTCTGCAAAGTTCATTAAAAGGCTGTGAGTCACTTCTTGGATAAGGGAGTTAGCGCTTCACTCTTGGGGTGCGAGGGTGGTGGGAGCGGCGGGGATCACGGGCACTGTGGACCTTTCATGGCTGTGGCCTGAGAGCCGAGAAAGGGGGTGCGGGGAACCCCTAAGATTGCCCAGGAGCCAGCGGCCTGGAGCACTCAGTGATACGCTCCCCAGGCAGATGAGAGCCATCAAATGGGGGTTCAGATCAAGAATGGAGGCTCCAAACTGGACTCACCCAAAGTTCCTTAAGTGTTGGGGAGATGCCATTCTAAACCACTGAAAGGGGGGGCTTGTGGGCGGTGAAAACTTACTACGTCTGGTGAATTTTCCGAGGGCAACATGCAAAGTGCTACAAGTGACTGAGCCCAGGCTCTGAGGGCGCCTAGCTGGCTGGCCCCGGAGACCCTGAGCTCAGAAGGCCCACACCCCCCGTCCCCCGGGCTTGTGGTGAGGGGAGCACTCCTCGAGGGAGCCCAGGATGGCTTTAAATCCTCCAGGTAGCTCATGTTCCACAAGGCAAGAGGCAGCAGCAAGAGTCCCACCCAGGCCTTTTACAGATAAGGAGGCTGACTCTCAGAAAGTTAAGTAACTGGTTAAAGGTGACAAAGGCATTCCGCCATGCCCCCAAAGCCATCATTCATTCATTCATTCGTTCATTCATTTGTTCACTCATTCATTCATTCATTCATTCACTCCCTCAACAAGTACCTTTTAAGGCTCTCCTCTGGACCAGGCCTTAGGCTAAGTTCTGGAGATTTGGAGATTAAAAAGACATGTTCCTGCTTTCAAGAAGCTTCCATTCTTTGGGAGGTGGGGAGGGGATGGAATAACATGCACCCCAATAAACAAATACCCCCCAAAATGCATAGAGGCAGTACAAATGCATCTTGGGGGATGAAAGGATCTTGGGGTGGGGGTGGGGGAAGGCTGTGTTCCAGACATGAGGGGCACAAAGAGGGGAATTGTCACCACCGGGGCCAAACTGGGGGGCAAAGGGAAAAGGCGGAGGGGTCGGAGTTTCTCCTAGAGGCCTATGGGAACCCTGGAGCTTCCAGAGCGGGTCATGGCCGCCCCGAGTCACTGTTCGGGGCCTGGCTAGCTCTGGGCGTTGGCAAAGGCAGAGGCTGGCCGGGAGAGCACAGGGTTCCTACCCTGGCCCAGGGGCGCCATTTCAGCATGGCCACAAGGCCGACTGGGGGGAGTCTGGAGAACCGGGAAGGCCGGGGTTCAAATTCAGCCTAACCGTGTGACCCTGGGCAGGGCACTTAAGTCCCTCCGCCTTGTGGTGACAATATCAGCAGGAGCTGACAAGAGGTGACCCCTCGGAGTGGGAAAGGGCAAACACTCCAGCATCCGCCCAGAAAACCCCCGGACGGTGCTGGAGGGCTGCGGTCCAGGAGTACTAGGAGACGGAGCAAGCAGCAGAGGCTGCACCGGCAGCTCATCCTGGTAATTACTAGAATGGCTGGTGCTAGGGGCAGCTAGGGGGCGCGGTGGGTACAGCCCCGAGTCAGGAGGACCCGAGTTCAAATCCTGCCTCAGACACTTAACACGTCCTGCTGTGTGTCCCTGGGCCAGTCACTTCCTCCCAACAACCTCAGCAAAAACAAACAAAGCAACAACAAGTGATGCTCCGGGGATGGAGGTGTAAGGGCAAGAAGACCCCAGCTCAGGCCCCTTTCTGACACTCTGCTACGCGGCCCTCCGGTGCCTCCGATAACTATGTAATGCTGGAGAAGATGGTGGGAAAGAGCTTCCACAATGAGAGTCTCCCACCCAATGGGACCACCTGAAGAAGGAGGCGTATACATATGTACATGCACACGCAGAGCGTACAGGTGGCGCCCCAGCGCAGGGTCAGGAAGAATCAGTATCCCGAGTTCAAATCCGACCTCAGTCACTTACTAGCCGTGTGACCCTGGGCCAGTCACCTAACCCTTTTTGCCTCAGTTTACTTATCTGTAAAGTGGGTTGGAAAAGGCAAAGGCAAATTACTGCAGTTTCTCTGCCCCAGAAAACACCAAACGGAATCATGAAGAATTGGACATGACTGAAATGACTCTGTATACACACACACACACACACACACACACACACACACATACACACACACACACACACACACACACACATATACACAGATAACACATACATATATAAATGATACACACACATACACACACACTCAACATGGTGCTTTAAGGTTTACAAAGTGCTTTGCTGAGCTCTCTTTTGGGGGGGAACACGCGCCCTTTGTTGCGTTGGACGCGAAGCTCTGCTAACAGCAGGAATCCTGACACCAGGGCGGGCCACCAGCTGAAACCTCCTCAGCGGTCACTGGCATGAACCCCACGTGGCCGAAGGGCAGCGAGGACTACGGGCTCGCCCCCTTCGAGGAGCGCAGAGAAGGGCGGGGGCCGCTCCCAGCCATCCTGCCCCCACCGCCTTTTTATCCTAACGAACCTGGATCTATTACAAAACCTCGGGGGGCAGCAGATGGCGCAGGGAACAGGGCACTGCCCGGAGTCAGGAGGGCCTGAGCTCAAAGAGGGCCTCGGACACTTCTTAGCTGTGTGGCCCTCAGTGAGTCTCTTAACCCCAACTGCCTCAAAAAAGAAAAGAAATCTTGGGAAGTAGGAAAAAGGGGCCCAACTATGGAAGATTTCTGAAGGCGTCCTTCCTTTCCCTGACTTTTCACAGCTGAGAGCAGAAGAGGTAAAAGAGTGCTGAATTTGGGAGCGGAAAGACCCGAGTTCAGATCCTAGCTTTGCCTGGTGATAAGCTGTGTGACCTCACTTCAGCTTCTCCGGGTCTCAGTTTCCTCCCCCATAAACCTTTAAGGTTCCCTCCAGCCCTGATTCTATGAACCTCTTATAGAGCAGAAAGCAGAAATTCTGAAATTCTCAGAGATATTCTTCTGCGGCTAAGCCCCTCTCTTTCTTTTTTATAATAATTTCCAATTTCATACAATGGTGAACAACCTCCATTTCAAGGTGTCTAAATAATAAAATAGGAAAGCAAATGTCTACAGACACTCATCTTTCATCTCCCTTCAATCAGAAACTATTATTTTGAGGGAAATATTCAGAAGAGGAAAAAATAATTGATTTAAAAATCTTCAGCATTGCAATAGGTTATTTGTTCCTGGGCAAGCAAAGTTCTATGTTGAAGAATGGCGCGTTGGTTAAAGTTTCTGCCAATTTTTGAATCTGACATTATACGTTAAATAATTAGGATCCAAGGATTTGGAATTGGAATCAATCTTAGAAATAAATTAATCTAATTGTTTTACAGATGAAGAAACTGAGTCCCGGCGAGGTGAAAATACCTAAAGTCATACAAGGAGTAAAATGGGAGATCTGGGATTTATACATTCAGATCTTTGGTTCCCAAATCTAGCATTTTTTTTTTTTTTTCTATTCCGCCATCTGCCTTATCTCTAGTCTCCTAGTTCCACTGGATTCTTTCTTTTCCTACATTAAAGGCTACAATGAAATGAATTTAGTGGGTCATTCGTTGTGGGTTGCAACAATGACTCAAGATTTTGATATTATTTCTCTCTTATATTGAATATCGATTATCAGTTAGTATCAGGATGAGATGTTCCAGTAACCCGAATATTTGTGCCATTTTGGCTTGAATTAAGATCCATGTTCCACAAGAGGTAGGACTGAATTTTTAAAAAGTCCTTCCTGGAATTAATCTTTAAAATACTACAATAAATAAGAAGGTGCTGGAAAGTTACCCCAAATGGAACTCTTTGAAAACCTAGCTTTTAAAAAGATACAAAAATTACTTCTAACTTCTCCCTAACGGGTTGTAGGTTGGTCAGTATTAGCCAAACAGCATCATTACTATTCACCCCTCTTCATTTCTTCCCCAGAAGAAACACTGACCTCATATAAACTCCAACCAATCCTACCACGACCCCAAATGCACTCCATCTTAGGAAGTGACCCTTTATAAGCAAATAACCTCATCGGGCCCGAGTCCTCCTCCTTGCGGAAGCGGTAACCCATCAGCCACTCTTCTTGGTACTAAGTACTGAGGCAGGGAACTTTCAGCAAATCAAAACCTTGTCAACAGTGCCAGTGGGAAAGAGGCACAAAGAGAGGGAAATTCCAGAGGGCTTCCGGTGGCCCAGCCCGGAGAGCTGGGCAAGGGGAATATGGAAAGCGGAGGGTCCGTGTTCATGGAGATGAAGGTTCTGCTTCCTGGGGAGGCCGGGAAGCCCTTCCTGGGGGAATTCAGAAAGGGGAGCGAGCTTGGGACCAGCCAGGGGAGATAGTAGTAATAGCTAAGTCCTGTGGGAATGGGAGCAAGGCCTGTGAAATGAAAATGTAACTCCTCTCAAAGGGGGAAAAAAAATCATTTCAGTTAGGGTGATGTCAGTCTGCTATTGGCTACCTGTTCGGGATGAGAGGAGACTCAGTAGCCATTTGTCATTTCTTCTCTTGTTTAAAAAATGAATGGGATTCAAAGGGGAAGATTCTATGGTGAGTAATTAAAAAAAAAAAGGATGAGCTCCTACCTTTTGGTTATATTTGAGAGCATGGCCTTAAAATGAATGTGATTTCACTCATAATTTTGTGCTTCTTTATTTTAGAGGCTCAGAAGAAGCCTAATATTCGAAAGGCTTTTCATGCATTAGTAATCAATACGTTGGAAAATTAAAAAAAAAATAGCCCATAGCCCATTCTTTAAGGGAAACAATTACCTGCTGAGCAGGGCCTCTGAGCCACACATAGAAGGAAATTCTACACACACACACACACACACACACACACACACACACACACAGAGAGCGAGCATCCACTCTCTGAGAGCTGGGAACCATTGTCAATCTCACCCATCCCTCAAGCTCAGCACACAATCAGGGTGGGGAAGCAGGTCTGTTGGAAAGGACAAGAAAAAACGGTAATTTCTGGGTCGGCCTCAGATGATGTCATCACAGGTTCTACATCTGATAGCCAAGCAGTGGACACTAACTCTGCTCGCCCATGTGACCTCTAGCATCGATCTGGGCAAGGGGCCTCCTGCCTGATCGTTCCCCCTTTTTGAGCCTTGAATCCAAAGCGGGAGATGAAACGGTTTCCCATGTCAAGGCTCGGAGGCGGCGAGTACGTGTGTGTGTGTGTGTGTGTGAGTGTGTGAGTGTGTGAGTGTGAGTGTGTGCGCACGCGTGGGGGGGTGAGGGGAGGAGGCAGGAAAACTAACTCTTCCAGCACACACCCCTTTTCTTACTACAAGGGCATCCAGCAATCACATTTGCAATAGTAAAAATGCTGAAGAACCCGGCCCCGTCTCTTTGCCTTGGTAACCACCCCAATCCCTCCCCACAAAGCCCTCCGTGCTTTCTGGTCCCGGGGAAATTGTACAAGGGGTTAAAATGGAGAAATACAGCTGATAGCGCTGTTGCAATAAATAAATGAATGAATGAACCATAAAGAGCTAGCCATCCAACCCCGGGGAGCAAGGATCTCATTTTCTGCCATCGGATGCACCGACAATCGCCGATTTAAAAAATAAATAAATAAATAAATAAAAATCCCTATTTTAACATTTAGATCGGTGTGTTTAAAATCCATACAGCCCCACACATGCACGTAGACCAAAGAAACACTGTACACTGCACACATGTACATCCGCCTCTTAAAAAAAAAAAAAAAAAAAAAAAAAGCATCCTCTCCCTGCTATTATTTCACTCAATGAAAAGGCAAATGGCTTTTAGAAAATCTGAAAGAATACCAACTTCACCCCAAAGGCATTTTCTTCGGTACATATGGCACAGACCGACACACACACACACACACACACACATATACACACAAAGGTTTTTTTTTTTCTTCCCCCATGTCACATACCCGGCTCAAATACAGTTGCTATGCCAACAGATTTTTTTTTTAAGGGGGGGGATGAAAGAAAAAATTATCAGCAGGAAAATTTCCCCCCCACCCCCCCAATCTTGCCTCCTCTTCCCCACCCATGGAAGAGGGAGAGCGGCTCAGGGAGAGCGAGGGGTTGAGGGATGGGGAGGAGGGGAGGGAAGGGAAGATGGGCAGAGGGGTGTCTGCTTACCAAAGATGCTGATTTGATAGTGGCAAAGCGCTCTCGGTTCCGGTAGTGGAGGGCCTGACTCTGGACTGACTGGGTAGGCCGCAGATCAGGCCTGGAATCCCTGTGGCCCACCTCATCCCTTATGAATACATGATCCTGCAGAAATGGATAAAAACAAGGAGAAAGTCCAGCTCTGCTCTTCCCTTGGCGGCCGCCTCTCTCTCACCCCTCTTTCTGCACAAGCACGGCTGTTTGAAATGCATAGTTTAGCTCTCGGCTAGTCCCCGCAGCTCCCACAGTCCAAAATGAATAAGGAGCACATTGCAGCCTTCAGTTAGAAATGTCAGCTGATCGCTAGTGGGATGCCTTCGGAATCCCTGGCAGGGTTTTTTCCCCCTTTGCCTCCAGAATTACATCAATGCCCAAGCAAGGAGGGAAGAGAGAGCCGGGGCCACGTACAGATGCCTCAAGCCCGCCCGCTCAGGACGCTGCAGCCGGAGGCTCCCTTTGCAAATGTCATGTCCATGCCTTCTCCGGAGGACGCTGGCGGCTGTGGACCCAGGCGCGGGCTTCTGCCTCATCCCCTCGCAGGAGCCGCGCTCAGTCGGCTGCCGGGACGGCGTCGGCCTCCGAGCCGCCTACTGCCCGCTCCGGCCGCCGGCCAGCCGCCTCTCGCTCTGCCGCGGGGAGCGCTCGGCGGGCACTGAGCAGGGATCCTGCTTTCCAGTCATGATCGGACACAATTCTAGCACCTTCTCTCTATAGCTTCGGAAAGGATTTTTTTTTTTTTTTTTTTTTTTTTTTTTTTATATTTAAAGAGACAGATGCACAGTTGGAATGGAACAGCGCTTTCCCAGATTCGCCCCCCGCCCCCACTCGGCATGGGCATGGTCACTGGAGCGTGGGGGGAGGGGGTGGAACTGGAATGGAGGGTCCTCGACCGACATCTGCTCCGGGGAGGGGGGGAGGCCCTCTGACTGGAGCCGTCCCCAGGATGAATGAGAACGCCTCGCTCTTAATCACCTTTGGGGCTGGGGAGGGGGATGGCCTCCAAGGGGACTCTGCCAGGGGCCCCGGGCAGGAACCCTACAGATAACCGGCTTCGGCCACGTGCAGCCACGGGGGCTTGAAAACTGCCCCTCCTTGGGATGGGGGTGGGGTGGGGGGGAAGGGATAACATTCTCCCACTGCCCCGGGGCTTCTGGAGAGACCATCTGCAAGAAGTTTCATTTTGTTGTCATGGCTATGTGGAGTTTTATATTTAATGAGCTTCCTTTATCTCGAGGCCGGGAATGAGAATCCCCCAAATTCCATGTTGTTTGGGTCCAGACACGGACCTCTGAGCCCGAGGTATGGATGGAAATGTGGGGACTCGAGATCAAATCTGTGTCTTCTCATGGGGCTGGATTTCCCCCCCAGATTTAGATAGCTGGGTCCAGTGGAGGGCTCTCCTCCCAGTCTTATACCCTGGCTGCATTGGGGTGGGTCCCACTTACGGGGTGGTCACCCCCCCCCCCGAATATGCCATGGCATTCGCTGTGAAATGTTGCATGCTCTGGGGCTTTGGGGGACGGCCCCTCGTGGCCACACGGGAACTCCAGACGTGGCGCGTGGCCAGGCCTTGGGCCCTCCACCACCGCCTTTCCTGCTCCCCATCACCATTGCTTCCAATGAGCATTAATGACTGGGGCACCCTATTAACGCCTAGGAATACCAGGTGAAGCAAAGCGGGCTGTGTCTTGGGTTCTAGCAGACAGAGGAACGAGGTGGGCTCATCCACCCTCCCACTGCAGCTCCTGAGACATTACTGCCTCAAAAGTCTCAATACTTGGGCTTCATTTCCCTCAATCTCAAGGTCTTTGGTGGAGAAGTAAAGATGTTTCCATGTGCCATAAATTCAGAAACGAAAGAGACACCAGGTCTGGAAGCCTGCGATAGTATAAAAAATTGCGACAAGTCATAAGCTCAGCGCGGGTTGGTTTTCAACATTTTAGGTGCCTCTTAGCAAAAGAAGGACCCAAAGTATGTGGCAGCGGCCGAGTTTCAGAATGGAATAATTGAGGATTTGGGGATTTTCGAGCTGGAAGGGACCTTTCGATTCAATTCTGCAAGGATTTATTAAGAACTCTCTCTGCGCCATGTTCTGTGCTAGGAGCCAGGGACAGAAAGACAAAAAAGAAACGGTCTTTGACCTTGAGCAGCTTATATTTTTCCTGGGGAGAAAGGATATACACTTAGATAAGTAAATACAAAATAAATAAAAAGACCTCATGTGGCTGTGGATACTTCAGCTGAAACCTGAAAGCAATGAGGGATTCTAGGAAGTAGAGGTGAAGAGGGAGAGCCTTCTTAGCATGGCTTATGGGCAGGCAGGCAGGAGTAAGATGGAACATCCTGGGTAAGGAAGGCCACGTTGGCTATGGTCAGACCATGAAGTCCATCTAGAAGCACATCCTGGAGCCAAATTGGGAAGAGCTGGTAAACATATCATAGCAACAAAGGGAACCTTTAGAATTTCTTGAGTAGGGGATTGATGGACATGGCCAGAAGGGTGCTTTAGGGAGATTATTTTGCTAGTCGAATGGTAGATGGATTGGAGAAGACAAGTAATGGACGTAGGGAAACAAAAGAAGAAATTATGGTAGTATTCTCCAGGTGGGAGTTGATGGTTCGGTAATGGAAGGAGATATGCCCGAGATGTTGTGGGGATAGAATCCATGAGATTTGAGAACCCAATATGCGAAGGGAGAGAGAGAAACAAGGAAGAATCAAGAATAATTCTGTCTCAGCAAACTAGGTTGACTGAAAAGATGGATGGGCCTTGGATGGAAACAGAGAAATTAAGAAGAGGGATGAAGTGAATGAAATGATGAGTTCTGTTTCAGATGTTAACCATGAGACGTCCATGGGATATTCAAATGGGGACAGTTGGTCAGGAACTAGAGCTCAGCAGAGTGATAAAGGCTGGCTACTTAGAGAACCCATGGAGGCTGATGAGAGGTCACTACAAGAATAGAGTGGAAAGACGAGAGGGCCCAGAACACTAATCCAGCCCCACCATTTTCTAGATGAGACATCTGAAAGTGGGAGGAGCTGCCGGGCCCAAACTCAGATTGGCAGAAACAAAGCCAGATTTTAGCATGATTTTACTCTAGTACTATTTTAATTAAACCACACCATCTCTTAATTTACAGATATAACCAAAGAACTAGAACAGTGGTCCTCAAACTTTTAAAATAGGGGCCAGTTCACTGTCCTTCAGACTGTGGGAGGCCAGACTATAGTAAAAACAAAAGCTCACCCTCTGTCTCCGCCCCTCAGCCCATTTGCCATAACCCGGCAGGCGCATAAACGTCCTTAGCGGGCTGTAGTTTGAGAACCCCTGAAGTAGAGTCTCTGATACAACATTTGGCATTCCAAACCAACACACAAGGCTTGTCTTCGCATTAATGAGAAAAAAAGTGTCCCCAAACAGTCCTTCTGCATAACTTTGGACCTAATCATTTATTGACTTTTCTTTTCTATGAAAACAGATCCTTTTGTATCAAATTAAAAGCCAGATTAGAGACTAGATTTTCATTTTTATTCAAATTAAAGAAAACAGAATTTTACATAATAAAAAATGAATAAATCCTAACTCACATGTCCACATGAGTGGACAATTTCTCAAGTCAATTCACTTGTGTGATTTTTCAGGGAAGAGGGTGAGAAAGTCATTTAAAAGACCAATCCAAAATATTTTTTAAATATGATGTGCTTATTAAGGAATAAGTACAAATGACATATTTCTTTTCTTTCTGTTAAAAATTTTCTTTTGTAACATTGCTTTTATTTCCTGAGACTGGCTCCTCAACTGAACTTAACATCTAAGGCTTATGAGAGAGTAAACGAGACCACAAAATGGAGAAAAAAATCCAGTTCAACAATGGAGAGCCATTTCATTTTCAGTGGGTTCTTCCAGAAGTCAAACATTCTTTTAAATATCGGATCTCATTAAATATTTGATAGATGGGGTTCAGATTTAGACATCTGGAGGCCAGTGGGTTGGATTGTCTTTGGGAAGTTAAGAGTCCTTTTAATAATCCCCAAATGTTTGTTAAATGAATATTTTTTGGCACTGTCACATGGTTGCAAATCATGAAATGCCATCATCTCTGGAGAATTAAAGCTGAATGCCACCCAGAGGGTGATGGAGAAATTGATGATGGGAATGAATAGACTAAAACATACAAGCAAGGAAGAACCGTGCAGGAGGAACAGCACAAAAGCGGTCATGAGTCAGATGGCCTGACGGGGCACAGCTCTGTCTATAACATGATATCTCTATGACCTCAGAAGTCATTTGGCCTTCTTCAGTCTCGGTTTCCTCATGTGTAAAATGAAGAGGAGGAATAACGCGTGCCTGTAAACCCAACTGAGGCTGCTTGGCTCTCTTGAGTTCAGGAGTTCTGGGCCCACTTGAATGTTTGCATTAAGTCTGGCCTAACTAGAGAATGCAGGACAACAGGTTGCCTATGGAAGGGTCCAAGCTTTGGTGCTAATTACCAGTGGGGTCAGACTGGTGGGTGGCTGCTGCCCGCCCAGCCTTTAGAAGCAGGAAGACCCTGCTGAGTGAAACGAGCAGAACCAGGAGATCATTATACACTTCAACAATGATACTGTACGAGGATGTATGCTGATGGAAGTGGATTTCTTCAACATAGAGAAGAGCTAATCCAATTCCAATTGATTAATGATGGACAGAACCAGCTACATCCAGAAAAGGAACACTGGGAAATGAATGTAAACTGTTATTTTTACCTTCTGAATCCAATTCTTCCTGTGCAACAAGAAATTCGGTTCTACACACATATATTGTATCTAGAATATACTGTAATATATTTAACATATATAAGACTGCTTGCCATCTGGGGGAGGGGGTTGGGGGAGGAAGGGAAAAAATCTGAATAGAAGTAAGTGCAAGGGATAATGTTGTAAAAAATTACCCATGCATATGTACTGTCAAAAAATGTTATAATTATAAAATAAAATAAAAAATTAAAAAAAAAAATAAATAATGACAAAAAAAAAAATAAAAAAGAAGCAGGAAGACCCAGAATCGAGTCCCAATGGTGACACATCCTGGCTGCAGGACTTTAAATAAATCCCCTCTCAATGCTCTAGGCTGGGGATGCTTAAATTTTTTTCCACTCGGGATCCCTTTTCACCCGATAAATTTTTATGTGACCCTAGGCATACTGATATATAAAAGAGATACACAAATCAAACGTTGACTGATGGTAAATCATTATTTTGCGACCTCCACATTCAATTATGAGCATCCATATGGGGTTGCAACCCCATTTTAGAAGCTGGTCTCTAGGCCACTTTCCCATTGCCAGGGACATGTATGGATTCGGGGGTTGTCTCATTCTGGAGTTCCTTATACCTATGAAATCCAGATCTAGTTCCTATTCCTACCCGGATCTTGTTGATTACATCATTTTAATTTACAAATATATCGCTTTCTCCCTTCCTACCCATGAGCGGGCAGTGATCCACATGCATCATCTCCCACTTTGGCAAAGAAAGGAAGGAGGCACATTTTCTCATCTTTTCTGCAGGGTCTAAGCTTAGTCATAGTTATACAGTATTCAGTTTCAATGAAAAAAAGTGGTGGTGGTGAACTTGTTAAATTTTTCTTTTAAAAACTGGGCGGGGGGGGGAGAAAGGGCGAAAATTAAACAGGGTCTGCTTTGTGTTCATCTCGTCTAAAGCCTTTTAAAAATTCACAGCTAGATGGATAGAGTGTTGGGCCTGGAATTCAAATTTGCCTTTACATACTTAGTAACTGTGAGACATTTAATCCTATTTGTCTCAGTTTCCTCATCTGTAAAATAAGCTAGAAAAGAAGTGGCAAATGACGCTAAGAAAATCCAAAATGGGATCATGAAGAGTTGCATTTGATTGATCAATAATAAATATCAATAATGAATAAAAAATAAAAGATGCATGGGGGTTGACAAAAATTTAGGCTACATTTAATAAGTGCTTGATGGCTTAGAAAGGCCGTTCTTCATGCTATCTCTTTTAAAGTAGGACAATTGATATTAAAAAACAAAAAACAAAAAACAACTCTATCCATTTTGACCGGTTGATGCCATTGTTTTCATCAATATGTAAGTGCCCTTCAAAGGTACAGATCACAACTCATCCATGCTCTGCCATTTAGTGTGACTTATCCGTGGCTTCCTACAAGTCTTCCCCATGGGGTATACCCAGCATATTATTGACCATCTTATCGAACAATGGATGACATGAGCTTCCATCCTTTCCTTTAGGTGATAATGGTTGGAAGGGATCCTACAGACCATTTCACCCAAGCCTTCATTTTTACAGATTAAGGAAATGGAGACCCATTTAAGGTAGTCACTTGGTCTAAATCCCTTGCTGCTATCGAAAGTTAAATGGAATTCTTCCTTTGTGCTAAACAGTGATAAAGAAAAAGTGAAAATGATAAAGAAAAATCCAGAATTACAAAATAATCAATTTCAAAAAAATGACTCCATAATCCCACAAATTATAACAGATTGGAATGAAAATATTTCACCATATAGTACTATGATAACTAGTGATAAAAAGTGAAAATGATAAAGAAAAATCCATAATCACAAAATAGTTAATTTCAAAAGAATGAACCCCATAAGTCTCATGAATTACAAGAAATAACAGATCAAAACTAAAATATTTTACCATATAGTACATATGTTGTAACCAAGGTGGAAGACTTGACTATTAACCAGGTAGAAACAAAATAATGCTTAGAAATGGCCTGACTCCTCAAAAGTTCTTAATGAAGACTTTGTTTACTCATTAAATGAACAGTTTTCTTCCATTTTTTTCCCCCAACAAAAAGCCAAGGCCTCTCTTGCTGGAAAGTCAGCTCCATGAGTTATTCAAAATTTTGAATAAAGGGTAATGGACCTCAGGGGATGTGGAAAAATACATGCAACATGAGGTCCAAATAATTTTACTGTTATTCCCTTGAGGAAGGAATATCAGAAAATAGAGCAGATAAAGCATTGGATTTGGAGCCAGGAAGACCCGAGTTCAAATCCTGCTTGAGATACGGGTACCCTCATAGCTTAGGGAGATGTTAATTCAGGAAAGAAGTCTTAGATGGCATAACCAGTCAGGTTGTTAGGGAACCATGGCTCGGCTTTTGTTTTTATTTTTAGCTATGGAACCTCAGGGAACTCACTTGCCCACTTGTCCCAGCCTTGGTTTTCTCAATTACCTGGCTCTGAGGCCCCTTTGAGCTGCATCAATAAGATACACAGAGCAGATCCAGGTGATCTTTGAGAGGAGCTCAGAAAGTAGCTGATATGGGACCTGAGTCGTGAAAGAAGCAGAAGGACGCCTTCTAGGCCTAGGGGACAGCCAATGCGGAGACACAAAGAGATGGGAGATGGACTCTCAAGTGTGAGAAATGGCAAATAGGCCTGCGTGACTGGACTGTAGAACACCTGGAAGGAAATGATGAACGAGAAGACTGATAATGGAGTGATAACGGAGAGACAAGGTGGAACCAAAGAGGGATGAAGAATCTCCAGAGTTGTACACCTTAGCTTAGGAGAAGCACCATCTAAATAAGTTAATAGAAAATGAGAGCCCAGATCACATAACAAAAGGGTAAAATGGCTGGTGGAGAACCTGTGAACTACAATGGTGTCCACACGATGTCCGTAAGAGAACTAAAGGAAAGAACCCAGCAAGGTGGGTGCTCTGGATGGATGAGGAATGTGAGGAGCATGGATGGATTGCTACATACAATGGGGAAGACAACATTAACACTGATGAGCATGTACTGCCACTGAGGAATTAACATAAATATTTATGGATATACACACACATATATGTATGGATGCAAACCCGACTTAAAGATTATTTAATGAACCAAGAAGAGTAAGAAGAACCAGAAGAACAGGATGACAATCATGTAAATAAAATGAACATGAGTGCTAGTAATTCTAATGATCAATTGGGCCCTGGGGAGGATAGGAGGAAATGTTTCTCTCTCTCCTTTTGGAAGAGAGATTTTGGGTATAGAATGGGAGGGAAGGATCATGAGTTAGGAATATCCCATACACTGACAGATATGGTCACTGCCTCTGTTCTATTTATTTAACCATTTTCCCTTATAACAAAGGTAGATTCACCATTGGGTAGGTAGGTGGTGGTGGATATACTTGGAAACTAGTGAGGTAAAGACAAAAGGTATCAAAAAACTTTAAGAAAGAAAGAGTCAAAGCACCCCCTCCACATTCAGTAAAAAAGGATTTTTATTGAAGCAGTGAAATCAAACTAGAACATCTTATCCCTTCAAGAACACTTTTTTTCCTTCCCCAAGGAAGTGCTGAAAGATCTTCATTTACTTGTTTGATTTTAAAGAAAATGTTATGCATATTTAACATGTATTGGTCAACCTGCCATCTTGGGGGAAGGGAAGGAGGGGAAAAATCCGAACAAAAGGTTTGGCAATTGTCAATGCTGTAAAATTACCCAGGCATATATCTGGGAAATAAAAACTATTAAAATAAATAATTAAAAAATGTTATGATAGGATCATTATTGTAGCATAGGTTTAAATCTGGAAGGCACCTTCCAAGTCATGTATTCTTATTTAAACCCTCATTTGTACATGAGGAACTTGAGAGGCCCAGACCTTATATAGAGTCACATACATTTTAAGAGGATTTGAATTTGTGTCTTTGGACTCCAAACCCAATAAATGTTCCATTCACCACACGGAAGGAGTTAAGCAAAAATATCAGTTATTGCTTTGAATATCTGTCAAGGAAATTATGCCTGAATTTTTCTTAAAGAAAGGGTTCAGAAATGGGCTGATGAGAGGTCAATTTTTTTAATACAGAACAATTTTAGATTATCCATTGAAAGCATTATAGTGTAGATAATTGATTTTTGACTGAAAGAATAATGATAAATGACTCATTTCAGTACTGTGTCAGGGTATGCAAATTGCTTTTCCCATAAAAACCTTGTGAAGTGGGCCATAAGATTATAGGGGCACAGGATTATCAATAGAGAGCCGGAAGAAACCTTGGAAGTCATTTAATCAACTCTCCTCATTTTAAAGATGACAAAACTGGGACCCAGAGAAGTTACGTTGTTTGTCCAAGATCCCAAAGCTAGTAAGTATATAACAGGATTTGAACCTCTGTCTTCCAAGCCCAACAACAAAACAAAATAAAAAGTTGATTGTTGTTGCATCCATTCTGAATCATTTGTTGAGACTGAGACTGAAATTCATCTGCATTCTCATATACATACTCATTTGACAAGGGAGTAGAATCATGCTGGCAAAGACACAACTACGTAGGTTCAAAGTTGACCATCTGAATAAGTCTAAGATGGTCGTTGATAAGTGTATGGCCACAGACGCCTACCAGACTTTACTTTATGGAACAATCCTGTCCCTTGATAAGAAAAACAGCTTGGTAAGACTGGTCTAAAGGGAAATGGAAGAACCTGAAATTTCTTTTGTTAGATTGGATGGATTCTGGTCCAGTCACCATGTTTTCACCATCTAGGAAAGACTTTTGAAAAGAAATAGGAGATGAAGGAGAGGGAAAATCTGAAATATGAATGCCAAAAGGGTTTTCAACTGGGCCTACTTAACATTTTGGGATTATGATTTTGTAAAAATGAAAGCATTTTTGCTAAAACGGGGGCAACATGAACTCTTTAGCTACAGTTGATCTCTCAAAGTTGCCCATAAAATATATATCCTTCCCCATTTTAAAATACAGAGTTTAAGGATAGATACTCCAAAAAGAAGGAAATTCTCTATATTTATCTTTTGACCATATTTAGTCTTACATTCTGATGGATTTCTGAAGTGTAATAATTGACACATTTGCCTCACATGTGAAAGGTCCTTGCTTCAACTCCAAATGCAGACACGTTTCTAAAAAAGTCAAGTTAGGGGGGTGGTAGATATGGAAAGTGTACCCTGTGGGGAGCCCGAGATCCTCAGTTCAAATCCAATCCCTGATGTTCACTACTACTATGATTTAGGGTAAGTAAACCACTTAGCTTCCTTGGGACTCAGTTTCCTCTTCTGTAAAACAAGATAGCTGCTAAGATTCCTTCCAACTCTAACTCTTTGTGACTCAATGATGTAGGCAGACCTTTCCATGGAAACTCCATCGACCACGTCTACAAAAATAGGATTATTTTGGCAGGTGTATGGAAAATGATTTGAGGGAAGGACATGCTGGAGCCTAGGACTTAATTAAGAGGCTACTGTAATAGTGTAGACGAAAGGTGGTGAAATCTTGATCTTAGGAGTTGACGAAGGGATGATGCAAGAGATGTTGGGGAGGGAGGGAGAATCTACAAGAACTGATTGGCTATGTCAAGTGAGGAAAAAAAGAAGGGTAGACTATGACACTGTGGATAGAAACCTGGTTAAGAAAAAAGGTAGGGGTAGCCCTAGCAGAAAAAGAGCAAACACTTTTTCTTTACATTTTTAGAGTCCAGAAGTAGTGATCTTGAAAGTGAGACTCAATCTATAACCTTGTCTTAGGCCGCTCAATTCAGACTGCTCTGTGGCTAGTTCTGGAGAGAAATATAATATTTAGATAAATTCGAATTCAGCAGATATTTTAAAAAATATACAACACTGTGTTAAATGGTAAGGGAAATTTATAAGTTTTAAAATTACCCAGGAATAAATATGGAATTATCCCATACTTGGTGATGTGGGATTGGCGAATAGGGGAGATGTACAGATCACAGGATCCAAAAATTGGAAGTAGAGGGGACCTTTGAGTACATCTAGTCCAATCCCATCATTTTATAGAAGAAGAAACTAAGCCACAGAGAGGTGGATCATCTCACCCATCATCGTATCAATAATGAAGGGCAGAGGTGAGATTTGAATCCACATCCTCTGTGTTTTTGCTCTGTGATGTTCAGCCACTGACTAAGCTTTGTGAATCATGTCTTCCAACTGTCACTTCAAAAGCTGATAGTTGAACTTATGGATGTTAATGAGATTTTCCAGTAAGGAGTCTTTGGGGACTCTCCTGGGTCCCTCCTTAGAGGGATGTTGATCCCACAAAGGAGTCTGAGATAGAGAAGGCAGATAGGTAGAAAGAGAACTATGAGAAAGCAGTATATCTAGGAAGGTTGACTCAGATCTTAGATTATTTTCTTTTTTTAATTTCCTTTTTTTTTTTAGTTGAAAGCTTGTTTAAATAGTTCAGTGATATTATTGAACACATTCTTCTCATTACATTATTTTCTTTCCCAAGGTAAATGAACTTTGCACGAGAAAAAAAAAAATTTTTTTTAAAATGGCCCGGGAGAGTTAATACTAGTAGGTATTAAGACAGTAAAAAAGTATCTGGCTATTCTTGATGAAAGTCATCCAGCCCAGATGAACTACCTACTAAGCGACTTAAAAGATTGGAATCGTGAGTGATATTTGAAAGACGGAATACTATGATGAAAGGATTAGAGAAGGGCAGATGTCTCGATTTTAAAAGAAAGGGAAGAGAATAAAGTCTGTAAAATGGGCCACTAAGTTTGACTATCAACATTTTAAAGAGTGATGGATCAGTAAAGGATTGGTTACAAACTTCTAGAAGAGGAAAGGATGATCTCAAAGATAGAGGATGACTACATCAAGAGGAAGTCATGGCACAAGCAGCTCGTTTACTTTTTTTTTTTTTTTTTTTTTTTTATCACATTACTAGATGGGTAGGTCGAGGGGATGGAAAGCTATCATTTCCCGAACTTGAAGTCGAGCCTTTGGCAAATTCTCTCATCCTATTCTTGTCAAAGGGAGTTAGTTAAAAGTACAGGTAGGTTGTTTTGTAATTGGTTTAAAGCTCAGACCCACAAAGTTGTTATTAATCTAACAGATCTATATCAGTTTGGAAGGAGGTCTCCATTGGGATGCTCCTAGTTGGTTTTGTACCGTTTTCACATTTTCATAAATGACTCGGATAAAACCACAGAGGGTGTGCTTACCAGAACTAAAGATGGCTAAAGCTAGAGGGGATGAAACACACTGGATCAAAGCCAGGGTCCGGAAAAGTGTTAATAGATTGGAACACTGAGCAAATCTAATATGATAAAATTGCACAGGGATCAATATAAAGTCTTACGCTAGGGTTCAAAAAATCAATTTCAAATGTGAAATTGAAGAAGGTATAACCAGGAGCTATGAATACTGTTTTGGACATGTAGTTTTTCAGTTAAAAAAGTTGGGGTGCTTTAGTGGAATACAAGGAGAACATGAGTCCCTTATGTAAACATGGAAGCCTTCAATAGCTCATGTGATTTTGGGCTGCATTAACAGAGGGACTGAATCTAGGAAGATGAACCTGTTCTCTTCCATTCTGGGCAGACTGTTCAGGTGTGAGCATCGTGTTTTAGGAAGGACATGGATCAGAGGAAGGCATCCACAGGAACTTATGCTACATAAAAACCAGTGAGTTGTTTGTTTTTTATTTCTTTTTTTTAATTTCTTTTCTCTTTCTTTCTTTCTTTCTTTCTTTCTTTCTTTCTTTCTTTCTTTCTTTCTTTCTTTCTTTCTTTCTTTCTTTTTTTTTTTTTGGTTTTTGGTTTGTTTTTTTAACATCATGTTTAGCTGTTTAGTTTGGAGAAGAACAGACATGATTGTGGTATGGGGTGACCATAACAGATCTTCTCAATTATTTGAAGAGTTGTTTTGTGGAAGAAGGATTAATGTTGTTCTTCTCAGGTGACAAAACTAGGACCATTGGACAGAAGTTGCAAAGTGCAACATCTATGCCTGAGTCAGAAAGCTCCCCATGAAAGTAGAAGTGTCCAAAAGTGGGATGGGCTGGTTAGGAAGTACCGAAAATCATCAGATAACTATGTGTCAGAGATCTTGGAGAAGGGACCTCTTTCTTGGGTAAAGCTTCTTTCAGTTTTTAAGATTCTCTGATTCTCTTATCTGCCCTGTCCCACCTCATCTTATTCAATGTTCTACTCTTTTTCTTCACATTTTAAAAAGTCCAGAAGTAGTGACTTGAAAGTTAGAATGTAGCCTCCTAGGCCAATCAATTCAGATTGTTCTGTGCAGAACAAAGGGCTAGCTCTGGAGAGGAATATAATATTTAGATAAAATCAAATTCAGCAGACATTTTAAAAGCATATGATACTGTGTTAAGTGGCGAGGGGGAATGAACTATTTAGAAGAGACTCAGGTTCTGTATTATGGATCTTAGCATCTAGAAGGGAGAGATTATACTTATACAAATAACTAAACTACATGACATGGATGGAGCACAACTAACTAATAATTGCATTTATTGGAGGGAGAACTATCCATATATGATAAATTTCAAGTAAGTGTAAATGCCTTATGGGCTCACCAGAGAAGAGCCTTATTGTGCTATGTAAAATTTGAGGGGAAAAACTGTTATTAGCCAGAAGGAACTGAGAAGGCATAATCCAAATGGACTTTATTCCAGAGTCTGTAGAGTATGGGTAGATTTCACAGGTTCTTTGAACTTAGATGGAGGAAAGATCACATTTTAAATTTTTACTGTTCTCTAAATGAAATTTAACCTTTCCTTCACTTATTTAAAAAAATTATTCTAAAAAGGTCCAGAGGTTTTCCTGGATTTCCAAAGGAAGTCATGACAAACAAACAAAAAATGGCTAAGAATTCCTGGGTTAGAATATCTAATACAGAGAGAGGAGCTGGAAAGTCATGATCCTAGACTTTGGAAGACTAATTGCCAGACCAAGAAACTTGAGGTTTATTGGGTTGGAAACAAAGGCACACTGAAGGCTTCTGGGAAGAACCAAGAGCATGAGTGAATGAGTACATAAGGAAGTTAAGTATAGTGTAACATGTAGGCTAAACTGGACTGGAAGAGGTGGAGGCAGAAAGATTTGTTGGCAGGCTGTATTAAGGAAAGTGGTAATTAGGGTTAATGACAGGAAGTATTTGGTGTAGGAATGTGGACAAGGAATATTGTAGAAATATAACAACCAGCACTCAGTAAACAAATTATATTAAGTGACTAGCCTGAGGTCACACAGGCAGTAAGTTATTGAAGTTAGAATTTAGGAAAAACTGAGCCACAGTGACAAGAATAGGGCAACATTCATCCTTTTGGTCAGGGTGAGTTTTAGCAGTCTTCCCAACAGCAACCTGGGTGCTACCGACTGGGCAATACGTGTCTGCAGGAGCTTCATTTTGCTTATTCCCCCCACTCCTGCCCATGGGCCAGCAGTCTTCCACTATTAGGCTTAGAGCCGTGGAGGAGATGGACTCTCAGATGATAAAGAAATGCTTTTTTCCCCCATCTTTTGGGCCAACAACATCTCCCTTCCTTCCTCTTGCAAACAAAGAACCAGAAGAAGCACAACTTCCAGGCAATAGTGTGTGCTAAAGGAACAACAAGGTCAACAAAGGCACACCAGGTCTCTTAAATGATGCAATGTCTAATTGGGATCATGGAGATAATCCTAGTTTCTCTTAGAATAAACTAGAAGAAGGGATTTAAAAAGAAGTTTTAGGGGGCAGCTAGATGGTGCCATGGACAGAATATCAGCCCCAATTGCCTGGCCAAAAATAAAATCTCTAATTTATAAAGCGCTTTGAGATTCGCAAAATGCTTTGTTTACACATGCCATCCTCATAGCAATCCTGGGAAGCAGGTAATCCCAATTTGCATATGAAAAATTGATGAAAGAGGTCAAGGGACTTGTCTAGAATTATTCACTTAGCAAGGTTCTGAACTCAAATCTTTTTAATTTTGCTGAGGTAATTGGGGTTAAGGGACTTGCTCAGTGTCACACAGCTAGGAAGTGTTACATATCTGAGACTGGATTTGAACTCAGGTCCTCCTGACTCCAGGATCATTACTCTATCCATTACAGCCCCGCTGCTCATTTTTGAAATCTTGCTCCTGTTTTCTCAGGTCAGGAGAGTGACATTTGGAATGGAAGGCACAAAACAAAATTGGCTAACAGGAAGCTGATAACTAAATTAAGTAAGGTGATGGTAAGGGAGCACTAGCTCCCCAATTTCAGGTAGATGAATCACATTCCCTAGAGATGAATGACTCTTGAGTCACCATCTGCTGGTCTACCATGGGGAGGATGAGCCTCTAGTGAGCCTCAGGAACCAGTTATTAAAATCTTGACCACCTGTACTTTCACAGATCTGTAAAATGAGAACATTGATCTAGAAGACCTTCAAAGGTTTCTTCCAGCTCATACTACTGGTTCTATGCCTGGGGACGGGCAAGCATTGTTCAGTTTCCCAAAGGAGAAAGAGAATGGAACCTGTAAACAACAGTCAAGTGAGTTTGACTGATTCCTAGCAGAATTCTAGAATCCATCCATTATAGAGAGTGACCGAACATTTTGTCAATCCGTGTTGACAAAAGGTCAGCACGGCTTCAATCAGTTAATGCCAGACCAACTGTATTTCTAGGGAATGTATCTGATTGAATTTACCTAGATGGACTGATTTATTTTATTTTTTAAAGTTTTATTATGTATTTGTTTTCTTACAGCAGCCAGTACCTCTTCTCATTCAATGTTCCCACTGTAACCAAGAGAAACATCGGAGCAAAATCAACTGACCCCAAAACCCGATTGGACAACATATGCTACGTTCTGAATCCATTTTCTCTCTACCACTTTACTGATAAAAGAAAGCTATCAAGGACCAAGACTGAGCATTATGATTCATTAAAATTCAACCATCAATTAGAGTTGTTTTAATTTATGGCATTGTAATCATTGGGGAAACCATTCTTCCTCTTCTTCTTAGTCTGCCCTTCAGGATGCTTATATTTTTAGCAAAGCAATTTGATTAACTCTCATCCCATTTTTATGAAGAAGATGGAGAGATGGGGGGACAAGGTGATAATATAATTAGATTTAGAACTGATTGAATGGATGGATCCAAAGAGTAGTTATTTATGGTTTTATGAAGACATGGTAAAAGGTCTCCAGTGGAGTGCTCCAGGTTTCTGAGCTTGGTCCTGCATTATTTAACATTATATATATATATATAATATACTTTCACATTTTTAGACAATGCCCAAATGTTTTCAGAAAGTTAACATAGTGGATGACAAAGGCCGGATCCAGGAGGATATTGTCAGGCTTGAATGTTGGGCCAAATATAAAAATGATGAAATTCAATAGAGGTAAACGTAAAACCTTACATTGGGGTTGACAACAATCTGCACATATAAAAGGGAAAAAGCCATGGCTGGATAACAACTAAAAATAGCATGGGAGGTATTTGGTGGGCCATCAGCTCAATGTAATCAAACAATGAGATATGGCAATGATTACACTGTTTTGGGAGGTCATATTGCTGGTGATTTTCTGCCACACTTCTCCAAAAAAGCTTGGACAGCATTTAGAGGGGAAGAGCCTCTAAGGATGTATTCTGTCCTGGTTAAACTATATCCAGAGTATAGCATTTGGGTTTTAAGAAATGGATGACCTTGAGAGTGTCCACATTAGGATCAAACAGGATGGCAAAGGACCACGAGTTCATATTTTATTTAGATCAATCGAAGGAGATAGGGATATTTGGTTAGAGAAAGATTTTGGGGTAGGGGGAGAACATGATACCTCTGTTCAAGGATCTTTCTTTGTTTAATCCCAGAAAAAACAGTGATGAATTGAAACTGCAGAGAGGACAATTTAAGTTTGATTTAAGGATTGTCCCAAGTGGAATGGACACACTTTTGGATGGAGTGAGCTTCCCCTTCCCTAGGGATCTTAGGTCAAAGCTAGATGACCATTTCTTGTAGGTGTTGGGGACTCATTTTCAGGTAGGGTTTGGATTAAATGGCATCTGATGTCTTTTCCATCTCCAAAATTCTATGGTTTAATATCTCCTATTGAAGTTCACTGTATATCATTAGGGCTTTCCAAGATAACATGTTTTCTGATAAACTAAGTCAACGGGATGCCCAAACAACAAGACGACATTTTCTATGTAGGATGAATGCTTACCCACTTTGTTTTTTCTGTGTGGATTGTTAAGTTTATTTCTTTTAAGTAGCTTAGGGTCTCATTGAGGAGGCTCTGTAGTGTTGTCCAGTTTGAAGGAATCAGCAGAATATTATTGACCAGAAAGAAGAGATAGAAATTGTTACCATCTAAAGGGAATCTCTCTTCTGGTTTGTCTGGGTGTTGGGCATCTTTCAGGGCAGCAGAGAATACCATTTCTCATTTTATGTTCTTCTCCATTAGACTGGGATGTCCCTGAGAGCATGGCCTGTTTTTGCCTTTCCTTGTAGCATCAGGGTTTGGCACAGTGTATGGTACACAGTAGGTAGTTAATAAATACTTGTTGACTAATAGTCAAAAGGTTTCTGAATATTATTATCCTTATGGATGCATCTACCTGGAAGCTTATAACATGTATAGGGAACATGACTTGCTTTAGGAATTTAGTAAACACAACATATGTTTTCTGTACATTTGAATCACATGTGTGACTATGGAGATGTGGTTTACTATAGAAAATAAGCTGTGAAAACCTATTTCCTTACAGATTTTCATTAAGGATGACTTCAATACAAATCATCGTCATATTTTATAGTGATGAGAAAATAGGTATATAGTTTGGTAATCAATTCCTTCTTAAGTCGTTTTTGTTCATGATAACATCACTTAGGATTTTTAGATATTCTGAAAATTAATCCCCGAGTCTCTTCAAAACCATATCACCTCGAGCAGATTTCTTCTGGGTGTACTTGTATGTTCAGACATATGCATGGACAACATCTTGTTGGGGGAGTCTTGATGACTGTGTCTTCTACAGAATTAAATCTCCTTTTTTTTTAATCAACAAAAAATAAAACTTGTATTGCCATTGGCCAGCATCTCTCTCTGCTTGGCTAGCAGATAAAGCGTTTCCTGGTTGAGGGTTTCTCTGGCTCTACGGGCTTCCTCATTTTGGCAAGTAAGTGCTTTATATCAGTTAAACTTTTTAAGAAATTATGATTATCAAAATCACTATCTTTACTTTTACCCATTTACTCTTTCCCCTTTCTTTTCTTCTTTCTAGACTCTCTTGGGAATCTCGTTATTTCTACTAGATTTAAGGATCATTTACACAGGTAACTTCTAGACTAAACAGACTTTATTCTTGTCCTAAAATCTAGTCTTACATTTTCAATGAACTATCCTACAACCACCTCAAAATTAACACGTCCAAATCAAAACCGATTATCTTTCTTCCAAACTCATTCTTCTTCCAAACTTTTCTTTTTAGAACAGAAATATTTTCTTAGTCACCGAGTCTTGATACCTTGGAACCATCTTCAGTTCCATCTTCTACGTTATCCCACCCAGCTGCTAAGACTTTTAGACTTTATCTCCACAAAAGTTCTCACATCTGTTTCCTTCCTTCCACTCCTAAGAGCCATTATCCTCATTCAGGTCCATATCACTTCTTATCTCAAATATTGAATTACCTTCCTCCACTCCCCAAGAACAATTGCCTTCCCAAATTACAACTGGACTTACTTAAATAAGAATATATTTTTGAATGTAAGTTCCTTGAGACCAAGAATTATTTCATTTTTTTGTCTTAAATACTCAATCAACTGATAGATTGTTTTAGAGATACGATCTCATTTAATAGATTGGATTGAAGCTGTTTCTTTACTTTCCTTTTTTCAATTTTAGCTTTTGCTCTGACTTATCAAAGATATGACAGCTGATTCAGAAATGACTTCCTTTTCAGGAAATAGCCATTTCCTGTTTGTTTAAGATATGGACAATTTCATATTTTTTAATCGCATAGTTCAGTTTTTTAAGATATGGTCAATTTCATCTTTTTTTTTTTAATCAAATGATTCAGTTTGTTAAGATATGGGCAGTTTCATTTAAAAAAAAACATATGGACCAATGTGTTTAGATAAGGCCAATAACATTTAAAAATTAATCATGTAGTTCAGTTTAAGATACAGTCAATTTCACTTTTTTTTTTTTTAAATCATGTAGTTCAGTGTAAGATACAGTCAATTTCACTTTTTTTTTTAAAAAAAAATCATGTGGTTCAGTTTAAGAAAGAGTCAATTTCATTTAAAATTGATCTAGTTCACCTTTGTTAAGAGATGTCCAATTTAATTTTTTTCTGATTGTTTTCCCCAATTTTGGGATACTTTTATTTCAAGTTTTGAATTCCAAATTCTATCACTTTCTTCCTCCCTGAGATGATGAGCAATTAGATTTAGATTATACATATGCAATTATGTAAAGTATAAAGAAATTGGTTAACTGCTCTTGAGGAGTCAGGTACGCCACATACATTGACTGGTACTGAAAGAACTAAGGGATGAGCCATGACTGTCATCGTTTGAAACACTGTGGAGAAGTAGAGAGGCACTAGAAGGCTGGGGAAAAGCAAATGCTCTAATTTTTTTTTAAAGGAGGGGGGGGAGAGAAGAGAATGGAGCATGAATGCTCAGTCCTATGAGCTTGACTTTGACTATTGGTAAAATGCCAAAATATATTATTGAAGGGATAATTAGGAAATATTACAAAAAGTCAACAGTTTCATCAAAGTCACGAGAGACCAACCTTAGTGTGTATTTTTATTTTTTGATAGGTTAATAAAATATTGGCTCAGAGAAATACTGTATATAATTTGTCTAGATTTTATTTTCATTTCTTTTTATATGTACGATTGTCTTAAAAATTACCAATCATTTCCTTATACATCTATTCCTTATTGATGTCTTCTCTTCAACAACAAGAAAAACCCAACAATTGGCCAACAAAGCAGCTATATCTTAGATTTCTGGTGACATTCAAGGCCAATATTATCCTCTTCTCTACTGAGAAGAGGGAGGTGTGATTCACCATCAAAACCCAGATCACTCACTGCAATTGATCAGAATTCAGCAGCGTCTCATTTTCACTAAATGCTTTCTTGATTCTCTTTTCTTCACTGTGGATCACTTCATCCGGGTCTTCCTATGTTCCTTTGAATTCCTCATAATCATACATTTGTTAATTGCACAATTTTGGTGTACATATTTCCTAGATTTGGCAATACAAAATTGTTTTTTTCTCTTCCCCTCAGTCTATCATTCTTTTCTTGTGAAAAAGATGGAGAGAAATAAAAACAAAACAAAACAAAAAAACTTTCCTGATTGTTCTCTCTCCCTTTTTTGTTGTTTGTTTGATTTGTTTTTGTTTTTGTTTTGTTTTGTTTTTGGTGAGGCAATTGGGGTTAATCGACTTGTCTATGATGACATAGCTAGGAAGTGTTAAGTATCTGAGGCTTGACTTGAACTCAGGTCCTCCTGACTTCAGGGCTGGTGTTCTATCCACTGCATCATCCAGCTGTCCTTGTATTTACTTTTTGTAGCTCTTGTGTTTGCTTATTATATACAATGTAGAACGAAGTCTTCTTGAGATTACGGTCTGGACTAATTTTGGTTTTGTATTCCCAGTGCCTGACACATACTAAACACTAAATAAATGCCTATTTTAATTGATCTTAAGCAAACAATTCTATAATTTAGTAGGTTCGGAAATGGATGAATAATCAGACATAGAATATTGAGTAATGGTTTTATATCAGTTTAGAAAAGCTTTAGAAAGAAGTTTCCCCTTGGAGGGTTCCAGGAATCTGGAGAATTGAGTAAGGATGTGAAACGTGGATCTTGATAGGTTAGAGCACTGGGGCCAAATTTAGTAAGACAGAATTTATTAGGGGTAAAAGTTTAGTCTCGAAAGGCAGAACAAGGTAAGGACTGGGGGTCTAGCCTTGGAGTTGGAAGGCTTGGATTTTAAGACCTACTCATCACTTAAATTCTCAATTCCTCAGTCAACTCTTTGAAACTAAATTTAGAAATGAGATGTAAATTATCAATAATAGAACAAATGCCTCCCCCCACTCCGCCTGTAAAAAAGGAGGATTTCATTCTTGGGTTATAGAAATCAGCATTGTGAGTCCAAAATGGCAGGAAGCACGGCTACAAATAGTTTTTGTTTGAGAAAGACCTGGGGTGTTTAGAAGACGGAAAGCTCAATGGTTCAACAAGTCCCAGGGAGCCAAATAAGCTAAGCCATCTCAGGCCCTGTGGGGGCCTCGGTCCAAGTCCAGTTGGGGTGTTCAGTGTCTAGAAGCTGGCTCCCACCTGGACAAGGGTTCCCTTCTGGAGGGTCACATTTGGTACGGGCACCAAGTGCCCCACACACTAGAGCGTGATTTCAAGATATATGAGGATCGAACTACTGAGGAAAATGGGGTTGTTTAGACAAATGGAGGAAAGACAAATTGGGACTAAAGTGGCCATAATGATATTCAACTGTCCAAAGGTCAGTCCTATGGAAGGGAAATTAGAGAAGTTGTTTGGTCCTAGAGGGAAGAGCCAGAAACAGCGGGAGGACTCAAGTTCTGGGAGGAAACTCTCCCAGTCCTCCTTAAAGAAAGCTTCTTATTCTCTGCTCTCCTGTTTTGGTCTTTCCCCCAAGGATCTATCAACTTGTGGCCTTTGGACAAAGGATGGCTTCGCTCTGGAAGAGCGGGAAATGTTAGGGAAGACCTATGATGTCAGGGCTGATGTTTTAAGCCAGCTTTGCTGGGTCAGGTGGGTGAGACCGTGAAGAGGGAGACGTTGTAAGAAGCGGGTGAGAAGATGGGCAAGTCTCCCCCAGCCTCCAGGCCGGGGGGCTCCCACTTACTCTGAGGCGCTCCGGCTGAGAGCTCGGCGGCTTGAGCTACCCCCTCACAGGATGGGTCCTGGAGGGCACCGCGGAGTGCGGCCCCCGACCTACCTTCTTGTGCGCCACAGAGGGGGTGGAACTAATGGAGCCGTCGTCGTCGAGGGGCGCGAGCATGTCGGAGCCGCTCTCCTCCAGCACCTCCTGCATGCTGTTAACACTGCTGCTCTGACTGCCCGTGCTCACAGACACGCTCGGGATGGAGTGATTGCTGCCCAGGCTGTCCATGTTTATGCTCAGGCTTGTTCCATGTTCACTCTCCTATAAAAACGGGCATCGGGGTTAAAAGAAAAAAAAAAAAGGAAGACTGGAGAGAAAAGTGACAATCCATTGACTGAGCTATTAAACCCACTCAATTCTGCAGCGCCAAGTAGATTTTCTGCAAAATCTGCAAAGATAAAACTTTTTATGTGGTGGCCTCTGCCTCCCATCTCCAGGCGTCTCAGATCCACTCGTCCGTCTTCCCCAGAGGCCGCTCTGGATGGGGGTCGTAAGGTTCTGAGAGCCACCGGCCTGGGCTCCCCCTTCGTGCCCAGCTGTCTTACAGAGACCAGCAGAGCGGACGGAAGCCTTCTGAAAGGACTCGCCGGCAGCTTTGTGATGAGGCCTGCTGAGCCTCTGGGACCCCCGAAGTGGCCGAGGAGAGCTTCGGGGCCTGGAGAATCAGAGTGACCGGCAACAGCAATGGCTAACGTGTCTATAGCGACGGAAGGTTTGCAGGATGCTCTACGGTTATTTCTTTTGATTCTCCGATTACTATCAAAAGTGGGTGCTAATATGATCTACATTTTACATCTGAGGAAACTGAGGCAGACAGAGATTCAGTGATTTACCCAGGGTCGTAGTGACTGTCTGTTTGAGGCTGGATTTGAACTCAGGTTCTCCTGGCTCCAGGCCCAGTGATCTATCTAATGTGCATTAAAACTAAAGCAATGCCTCAAGGAAAGGAAGACTTAAATAGAAAGGAAGGAAGACAGAAATCTTGAGTAAGATAAGCGTTTCTTCTGTAGGAAATAATGAATGACTTCAACAATGGAAATTTAATTTATAATAAGAGCTCACTTTCTTCATCACAACCCTGGAAGTGTAAATACTCTCAGCTCCATTTCCTAGTTGTAGAAACTGAGACACAGAGAGGTAAAGTGATTTTCCTAAGAGTTGGTAAGTTTCTAAGTCAAAACTTGATCCCATATTCACTGCTTTTTCATTATAAAAAATCTTATTGAATGAGTATATGATGGGGGTTGAGGTCCCTTTAAGATTCCTTTCTAATTGCCCCAACCCATGGCTGAAATTGATTCACAAATCCTGGTCAAAGGCACCCTTTGAATATCTGGGTCCAGCCCCCGCTATCAGCTCAGCTTCCCCCAGCCCTCACCTGATCTGAGCTAACTGAAAAGCCCACCAAGAATTTAGGGGTACCGCCCATCATCTTCTAGGTATAAAAGAAACGAGCCAAAGCGCTCTCAGGGCAGGAGCCCTCCCAGCCAACACATGGTATCCTTCTGGCCATATAAGGGTTCCTGCCCGCCCAGCAGCCACCTCTGGCCCTGGCATCTTTCTAACTGAGCCTTCTAAATTCCTACAATAAACCTTTTATTTATCAATCTAGGTTTTCGGGCCTGTAAATTCATTTACAGGGGACACTGCGCCTCATGGGATTATCTTATTATCTATGCACTGAGAAATGGGGTTCCCCCTTTCCTTTCTCTCATTATATAGATTGTTTCATTTATGTGTTTGTATCTTTAGTACCAGGAATACAAAACACACTTAATAAAATGCTCCATCCACCATTCTACCACCTATTTGGTCTTATCTATCAAGTATCTCTCTATCATTTTTTATCTGTCTACTTTATCTGTCAAATCTGTCTCTTATCCATCCATCTGTCTATTTATCCATCCATCCATCCATTTATACATCTATTTACCCATCCGTCCATTCATTTATACATGTCTTTTTATCCATCCATTTATACATCTATTTATCATCCATCCATCCATTTATCCATCCTTGTATTCATCCATCCATTTATCCATCTGCCTATTTATCCATCCTTCCAGCCTTTACACTAGTTAAACTGGCCTTCCTGATGTAGCTCAGACCCATCATCCCATCTCCCTTCTCTGGATCTTGGCCCACAAGATGCCTGGCCTGGGATCTGGAGAGAGCCAGATCTCTGCTTCTTAGATTATCATTTCCATTGAAGCCAAGCTTAAACCTTATCCCCTACAGAAGAAGCCTTGCATGACCCCTCGGCTGCAGGGTCTCCCCTTCTCTTGAAATGGGGGGTGATTCTCTGGGCTCTCTGCGTGCCCTGATGGAAGGCAGCTAGCTCTCTACCCTCTTTGTACCTGCACCCTCTGCTCCATAGACAGGAGGCTCTTTACGAATGCGGTTCCCTTCCTTGGGTGAGATGCTGGAGGAGTCAGTAAGACAAATAAGAGAATGCAGCTGTGAGACAACTGTGCACAAACAAGCAACACTGCGCTGGACCTCTGAACCTCTCCTATGCATTTCTGTTCCACCAGAGACCAGGGATGGAGGAAGGACGACTTCCAGTCAGGGGTGTCGGGGAAGGCGCCCCCATCACTGAGGATGGGAGGCTATCCAGGCTTCCAGGCCTGGAAAAACTTCAAGGCAAGGCCGGTGAGGGAGCAATGCAGGTGGCGTGCCGGCTTAGAGCCAGGCAGGGATGTGGCAGGATGGACAGAGGGAAATGCATGAGGAGAGGGAGAGAGAAAGTACCATGAAATAAGGCTGGAAGAAATGGCTGTGGTCAGACCATGGGGGACCTTAAACGCCAGAATGGAGACTCTGGACTTTGCTGGTAGGCAGAAGGCACCAGGAGGGGCTTTTAACAGGCAGATAACTCTGGGAGAGGCAGCTTGGCGGCACAGCCTATAGAGCAGGGGGCTTAGAGGCAAGAGGACCTGAGTTCAAATCCTGCTACACATACCTAGAGTTCAAAGGCCCTGGGAATCTTCATAATCTCTGTGGGCCTTAGGTTCCTCATCTGTGAAATGGCGATATGATGATGATCATGGCATCTACCTCCCAGGGTTGTTGGGAAGACCAAAGGAAATAGAATGCTTTGCAAACCTTAAAACATAAGAGCATGGGCTGGAATGGGGAAAACAGGAGACTGGTTAAGAGATCGCTCATAGTAAGAGGTCAGGTGCGTGGAGTAAGGAAGGAATAGGGAAGATAAAAGTAAGAATGAATGACAGAGATACTGTGGAAGCACAAAATGGACATCTCTGGGCCACTGATCAAATATGGCAGGTAAGCCAGAGGGAGGAGTCAAAGCTGGATCCCAAGTAGCTTGAGGGCCGGGAGAGTTAAAGGAAGGAGTGTGTGTGTATGTGTGTGTGTGTGTGTGTGTGTGTGTGTGTGTGTGTGTGTGTGTGTGTGTGTGTGTATAAATTAAACTAACTGTTACACATCACAGACCTGGAGCTGGAAGGGCCTTCTAAGCCCCTCAGTCCAACTCATCATTTGATGGCCGAGGGCACCGGGGCCCTAAGCGCCAAAGCCGGGGGTCCGGAGTCCCATCTGAGCTGGATCTCACTAGCCGCCGCAGCAAGCTCCTCTGCCACCTGGGAGGGATATCAGATTCTTCTCTCCTCCAAGTAAGGAGGAGCTCTATCGTGCCAATAAGGAGGAGCTCTATTGTGCCGCTGTGCAGTTTGTTCTGCATTCTGGACCGGGACTTGGTGAAAGACATTATGGGAAACTTTAAAGGGTCTAATGTGAGGCATTAACTGGGGTCTATGACCTTGTTTAAAACACCCACAGACACACGGATCTCTGTTGTCTCTCTATGAAAATTTGGTAATTTATGCATCGAGAAACATTATTCTGAGAAGGGTCTCTGCATTTCCCTCTGTGTGAAAGAGGCCCAGGGTACAAAAACATTAAGACCCTTTCCTGAAGTCCATAATAACAATAGCTAACGTTGGTCCAGCACTTCGAGGTTTGCAAAGGGCTTTATGTGTTATCTCATTTGGTGTCCATTAAAGCTGTTTTAATGAGAGGCAGAATGGAGAACCCGGGTTCGGCCTTGCGACCTGGGACTTTAGGCAAGACTGAGCTGCGCGGAAAGGGTCCGGTCTGCATTAACAGAGTTTCCTCCCCTGGGTGTTCCCCACACCAATAAAGGGACAAGGAGACTCCCTGACCTGCTCTCCCTCCAGATACAACTTAAAATAAAACTAGTTACACAGGCCGGTTGGGTGTAATTTTATTGCATTCATCTGCTGATCACTCCTAGCACTGGAAATCAATGGAATGGATAGATATGGACAGTCTACAAGAGTGAAAAAGGAAGAAAAAGTAATAAGCATTTATTAAGCACCTCCTATATGCCAGGCACTGTGCTAAGCGCTTTACAAAAACTATCTCATTCCATTCTCACAACCACCTTGGGATGTAAGCATTATTGTCACCCTCATTTTAAAGTTGAGGAAACCAAGGCAAGCAGGGGTTAAAGCGCCTTGCCAGGCAGGGCCATGCAGCTAGAAAGCCGAGTCTGAGGCTGGATTTGAATTCAGATCTTCTTGACTCCAGGCCCAGTGCTCTCTCATGATTTTCCATTATTTATTTTTTTCTGTTTTCCTTTGATGAGAGGTTCTTACTCTTTTATAGTGTCATGGACTGCTTTGGCAGTCTGATAAAAGCCTATTAAAGGCAAAAAAAAAAATCATGAAGGATTAGGAGAGAAACCAATTAAATTTTCATATGTATGTATGTAGGGATCTTTGTATCTATCTGTCTATTAAAACCACAAGAGGCAGTTCCCAAGCTGCTGACCTGTGCTTTATGCTTCCAAAGTCTGGTTCCCTTCAGAGCAATATTACTCACTAGGATAAGTATATCCTGACTCTGAGTTCCTCACAACCCTCACCCTGCTTATACTTCTCCCGTGCATTTATCACATCCATCCTTGTCGTCGAGTCACTTGTGGATGCGTTTATTTCCCTGCGCTGCACTAGAAACTCCTCCAGAGGACGGACTGTGTCTTATATTATTCTTCTCTTTCCACTTACAGCACGATTCTTTTAAAATTTGTTATAATTCTTTAAAAAATTACTTTCCAGGCCTACAGGAACTAATGCCGAGTGAAGTAAGTGGAACCGAGAGAACATGGTACACAGGAACAACAAGATCATGTGATGATCAACTCTGATGGACATGGCTCTTTTCAACAATGAGGTGTTTCAAGGCCACTCTAACAGACTTGTGATGGAGAGGGCCGTCTGCATCCAGAGAGAGGACCATGGGGACTGAATGTGGGTCAAAATACAGTATTTTCACCTTTTGTTGTTCTTGTTGTGTGTTTGCTTTTTTTTTTCCTTTTGATTTGATTTTTCTCGTACAACATGACAAATATGGAAATATGGTTAAAAGAATTGCACGTATTTAACATATCAGATTGCTTTGTTGTCTTGGGGAGGGGAGGAGGTGAGGAGAAAAAATTGGAACATAAAATTTTACAAAAATGAATGTTGAAAATGTTATTTAGAAAAATAAAATACTTTTGAGAAAATTGCTTTCCATCTACTCTGTTTATATCTTATGATATCAATATATGTCAATCTCCCTCTTCCCTCCCTTTCTCTTGTTCTTTCTCTCCTAGCAGGCAGGGAACTCAGTGTTCACAACACTGGGCCTGTAGTCAAGAAGACTAATCTTGGGTTCAAATCCAGTACTAGATGCTTGCTAGCTGTGTAAGCCTGGAAAGTCACTTTCCCCTTTTTGTCATAGTTTATTTACCGATCAAATAGGTTGGAGAAGGAAAGGGCAACCCTTTTCAGCATCTTTGCCAAGAAATCACCAAATAGGGTCCTAAAGAGTCAGACATGATTGAAACTAAACAACAACAATTCGTCTATCTTCTATTTCTGTCTCTCTAGTTTTATGATCTATCTAAATTTATGTAGATATTGTCTCCCCCGTTAGAATCTCAGCTCCTACAGGGCAGGGATGCTTTTTGCATTTTTTTTTTTAGATGCCTAGTGCGTAACACAAATGCCCAGCAAATACTAAGTGCTTAATATATGCTGGTTGATTGAGTAGTTTGGGACCTGTGAGTTCACTACTGGAAAGCTGCTTGGGATCAGACTAGGTGTGTCAGACACAGAATTGAATCCAGCACTTACTTCTGTTTTCCAAGACTGGCTCTCCCTCCCCCTTTTATCTGCCTGAAATCCCACGGCTCAGAGCAGACATTTACTAAACGTTCATTTGAACCGAACCACAACCAGTGGAATGGAAGACCAGTTGGAAGGATGACTGGTCTGAGGAGGAAGCAGGTTCGGCCCTCAGAATTTGCTATGTTTGGTGTGGGAGTGGGATAACAAACATTTCTCATCGATTTTAGGGCCTGGTACAGTTTTCTGAATTACATTTTTGTACCAATAGGAGGCAGCATGAGAGAGTACAAAGAACGTTATCTCTAGAGTCTGTGGTCCAGAGCTGCTCAGGATGCTTGCTGACCCACGTGACTTAGGAAAGCCCATTTCCTGCCTGTGTGGCCTAGGGGAAGCCGCCTTCCTTCCCTCGGCCTGGTCCTCAGCTTCAGACAAAGCAAAGGCCTGTACCCAACCTCAGGAGCCTGATTCCTGCCCTGGACAAACCACCCAAGTCGAGCCAGGTTCAGTTTCCCCCATGTAAAATGGGGATAGAATGAGCAGCCATCTCCCAGGTGGTCAATGCAGATCATTTTGCATACTTTAGACACTGCATTTTTTGATGGTGGTGATGGGGGCAACGTGGGATGAAATGGCTTCGGGGACTCCTTCCAGTTCTAGAGCCAGGGTCTTATGGATGATAGCTAATATCATAGTCTTGTATTCTTTTATTTTTAAGAGAAAGACTAAGATGGATTCCCTCTCCACTTGGAAGTGATAACGGATGTTAGAAACAAATCAGACAGGTGCAAATCAGAGAAAGTCTCTTCTTCTGGCCCGACTCGGGACGAGCCAACGCGCCGCACCCTCCTCTTACCCACCCCCAAAGGCTGAACCTACTTCTTCATCCTCTTGTGACTCATTCAAGGGTCCGTTCCGGGTCTCTTGGAACAGGATTTTCTTCATTTTTCGATACTGTAAATTGTCCAGCTCACGAACGGCATCTTTCGTCCTCTGTATGAGGTCAATTAGGACCCGCAGTGGCCGATCTCGCCGTACAAAGTCATGCTGAATGAAGGATAAAAAGAAGCAGAGATGGGTGGTCATGGAACATTTGGCGTCTGTCATGTGTGCAGAAGAAAATAAATGTAGTTCCTTAAGGCAGTTGGGTGGATTTTTGCAGATAGTTATTACCCCCTACCCAGCATGCAAAAACCAAATGGGAATGAGGATTATTTTCTTATTTTTTTTTCCCCTAAAACTACGACAGGTTCCTGTTCTAGGATTTAGGTTAAAATGACTAAGGCTAATCTAATCAACCATAGTAGTGCCAAAAAGATGAGAACTCGATAAGGTGGTAAACCTTTTTCTTCCTTGTCTGGAATTGCAAAAGAAAAGAGGAACTTTCCCTACAACTGCTGCGAAAAACCTCTTATTTTCATCAAGGCCCTGAAGTCACCCTTTTCCCAATAACCTTCAGATTACAGTCTATCATATTGCACTGAGAAGATTAAGACCAACTGACAGGTCCTCCCACACTGCCCTCCTTTATGCTTTGACATCCCTCTGTATCTTTTTTCCTAGTAATAATACTAATAGCTGGCCTTTATATAGGATGGTAATGTTCAAAGAGCACTTTATATATGTGATTCCACTTGTTCCTCAGTAATCCAGTGAGTTAGGTCCTATATTATTATTCCCATCTTATAGGTAAGAAAACTGAGGTTGACACAAGTTGCGCTTCCCTTTTTGATTCAATATCTGAAAATTAAGTGTAATTAGAAACTGTACTGGTACCATAATTCAATCTCACCAATTGTCCCTATCCCTCCCCATCCTCCACCCCTAAATCATCATCTTTCTATCTAATTCTCTCTTCGCAACTTCCTGATTTTGGCCACTGGTATCAGCATTGTTCCAGGCCTGAAATCCAGGAGTCATCGTTCTTCCAATTTAATTGTCACGTTTGGATGTTAACTGGGAAGACAGGTGACACAGTGGATAGGGTGATGGGCCTGGAGTCAGGAAGGCTCATCTTTGTGATTTTAAACCTGGCCTCACATACATATTAGCCTTGTTTGCCTCAGTTTCCTCATCTGTCAAATGAGCCGGAGGAGGAAATGACAAATTACTGTCATATCTCTGCCGGGAAAACCCTCCAATGTGGTCCGAAGAACAGGGACCAACCGAGAATGACTGAACCAAACCAAAATATCCATTATTTTCACCTGTCAGAGGAGGCACTGACTATATGTTGAACTAAATAGTCTTTCTGCTTCCACTTTTTGAGGATGCTCAATAAATGTCCATCTGAACTGAGTTCCAACCAATAGTAATGGAAGACCTCCTGGAAGGATGATTGTTTTTAGGGAAAGGCAGCACAGAATTCAATACTGGCTCTGGGCAAACCTACAGAAAGCTGCCAGATGAGATTTCCTACAGGACAATTCAAATATGTCGATTTTTTGGTTCCAAACCTTCTAAGAAGACCCAGTCTCCTAACAGGTCTAACACACACTCCCGATTCTCCATGAAGTAGGTGCTTAACAAATGCTCGCTGCTTGTTTCACCAATAGGGGGTTGGTTCTTCCTTTCCCAGAACTCCTAGCAATAATTTGCCTAGTAATAATCATCATCATCATAACTAGCATTTACATAGCGCCCACTGTGCTAAGCAATTTAGAAGTTATTACATTATGTGATCCTTGGTGGTGGAGATGCTATTATGATCCTTATTTTAGGGATGAGGAAACTGAGGCAAACAGGTTAAACGACATGCCCAAGACAGTGGTGTCTCAGGCTGAATTTGAACTCAGGTCTTCCTGACTCCAGCCCAGTGCTCTCTATGAAATTTTGTGTTATTGCTATGGATGGACTTGAGTTATTGCCTACCAGATCATAGACTCCCTGATGGGGGGCTGTGCCTTCCTCATCTTTGCATCTTCTCTGATGGCTAGCATAGCACTTTAAGAATAGTTAGATGTGCAAAAAAGTCAGTTTAATTTAACTGAAGGTTTAAGAAATGAAAATACCAAATTAAAACCCTTTGACTGAAAATTAGAGACCTCAAGAAGGGGCCACCAACAGACAGAGGGGAAGAAGTAATCAGGGCATGTTACATTTATTTGATGGCACTGAGAGAGGTGCGTAAGAGCCTCTGTTAATAATTCTTGTTTTGCAAGGCCAGTGGCTTCAGAGTAAAAATAGGTGAGATGGAGGAAACTACCCAGTGACAAAATGGTCAGTAAAAAGTTAACTTTATGGGGGCAGCTAGGTGGCGCAATGGATAGAGCACCAGCCTTGAATTCAGGAGGACCCGAGTTCAAATCTGGTCTCAGACACTTAACACTCCCTAGCTGTGTGACCCTGGGCAAGTCACTTAACCCCAGCCTGGGGGGGGGGGGGGGAAGTTAGCCTTATGAGGAGGCAACATACACTGATGAAGTCTTGGTAGTATGCTAACTATGAAATCTTAATATGTATCATAAAAATAATCCATCTATTCCACAGTCGTGATCTGGGAAGTCATCAGATTCACTGCCCCCACTATTTCAAAAGAACAGAAGGGCTTCTGGGTCACACAAAGCCTTTCTCGATCCCCTTAATGCAGGTCCCTTCATCTGCTGATTTTCTCCAATTTCTCCTGTTTATAGTTTGTACATAAGTGTGCATGCTGATCCCTGTTAGACCATAAGCTTTTCGAGGACAGGGATTGGTTTTTGCCTCTTTGTATGCCCTTAGCACAGTGTCTCACACAGGAAACACTTAATAAGTGTTTTTTATTAACCAAATGACATCAGAAATCAGGAAAATAAACATTTTGGCCAGATGTAGCTTAGCTTGAAGACAGGCTTTGGGTATACCCATTAAAGCACACACGGGCTCTTCACATGTGAAGACGAATACAGATCCTTGCTTGCACGAGGACCAGAAGGCCAGCAATACTCACAATTAAAAGCTGTTTCAAAAATAAATGGCTATTTCCCCCAAAATGGCAAATACATTTTTTTTTTGTTTCTGATGTGAAAAAGTAGGAAACGGTCATAAACATAGTTGAAGAGGCCTTGTGTTGATGGGAAAGCAGCCTTAAGTCAGATGTTACACAGAACTATTATTTTTTTCTTCAATCCATACCCAAAACAAGTACTTACAGATTAATGATTTCAGAATGAGCATAGAAAAATAGATAACACTATGAATAAATATTCCACAATGAATTGCTGTCGTCAACAAGTATTCATCAAGTGCCTACTTTTGTTCCAGGTATTATGCCAGGCACTAAGGAGCGGGAAGAGATCGTTCGCCTTCAATTCATCCAACACATCCCTGTGTTTCCGTTATTCTGGATAACTTTCCCATTAATGTGGATCAAAACCCCTCTAGGGAAGCCTCAGTAGACATTTTTATGAGCTTCCTTTCTTTTCCTTTCATTTCTTCCAGATCTCGTACAGCCGATAATTTTTTAGCGATATGCTTCTTTGAATGGAGCTATGCTAGTTCTTAAGGTGATAGTCCACTGGTAGACTTGGACCCAAAGACAATCTAGCGTAGTAGGATCTGCTGGAAATCATGTGCTGCTGGGGCAGTTTTTGAGAAACGTGGGCCGTCTACATCCCATGATAATACCTATGAGAAGGACTTTAATGGGACTATGGTAAAGTAAAGTAAAGTAAGTAAAATTTTTAACCTTTCCTACATAGACTAACGCATTGTTGGCGGGCCTGCGAGTTAGCCGTGTCACCCTGGAAAGTATTTTGAAACTACCCTCCAAAAGTCATTAGTCTGTGCACTCCCTTTGACACAACAAAATGGGAAAGAAGGGGTATTCTGGGTATATTGAACACAAAGATATGATCAAAAGCCTTAAGAAGAGGTTGGATGAAAAAAAGAAAAAGGAAGAGCTGGCAAATAATTATACTCCATTAAATTGCAATTTTTATAAGAGATTAATGCGATCTAGGCATTCATTCTAAATGGATTGACCCTTGCCTCATTGTACAATAATTCTCTTATACTCTCTTACTTCTTATAATTTCATTTTTATTCTGCACTTAAGAAACACTAAATGAAATGGGTATTTCCATATACATGGTAGAACAGAAAAGTGGGTTGTACAAGAAACTAAAGCTTTTTATTATGTATGGGTTGTTTTCCCTTTTAAATATACAATGAGTTCAGGCTATAACTCTCTAAAATATCTTGCTAATTTATGGTTCTTTTTGGTTTTCCTTCTGTTCTCTTCTTTGAAATAAAAAAAATGTCTCCATGTTTCTTTTCTTTCTTTTGCTACCTTATTTCTATCCTCCTACCCTGTCAAAGACACATCTTATTTTTGCATCTTAATCTATCACCTCTCTGTTCAAGGATGGATAACATACTTCATTGATAGTTTTCTAGAATTTTAATTGGTCACTGCATTAATCTGAGCGCTCAAGTCTTTCTGAGTCTTTACTACCTTCCTTTTCTACCCATATTTTGAAGACCAATTTGAATCTACCTCCTCCATGAAGGCTTCCTTAATGTCTCTGATTTGTAATAGCCTTTCTTCTCACTGAGAGAGATTTTTGTTTACCCAAAATCACAGAACTTGGAGTAGGGAGGTCACTGAGTATGACTTAAAGGTGAAAAGGAATCCCTTCTTCAATATACCTAACAGGTAGCTATCCAGCCTTTGCTTGAAGACCTCCAAAAAGGGGAAATCAAATGCCTGTCAAGGCAGCCCGTTCCTCTGTGGGAAAGCTCTAATTGTTAGGAAGCTTTTCCTAACATCAGGTCTGGATCTGCCTCTTTGCAACTCTCACCCATTGCTTCTGGGCGTGCCCTCTAAACCCTCTTGCACAAAGCAGGCTTTCAAATAATTGAGGACAGTTGTTCTTTACCCACAAATCTTTTCTTCTCCAGGCTAAACATCCTTAGCTCCTTCAATCAGTCCTCATATGGCCAGGACAAAAGGCCCGTCATTCTTCTGACTGCTCTATGCGGACGCTTCCTATCTAATCAATAGTCTTTTTTAATATATAACATAATAGGTCAGATCTGGGCTGGCCAGAGCAGAGAAAAGCAGAGCCACCATTTCCCTATGTCTGGTACATCTACCTGTCTTAACACAGCCCAAGATTGTCTTAGCTTCCGTTGGCTGCCACATCATACCGGTGATTCATGTAGCCTTTAGCCCATGAAAACTCCTACCTCTCATCCAGTATACTTCCTAGCTTGGTGACAATTGAACACGTTAATCCTGCCAGATCTGCCTTTATTCCAGACATGATCAATACTTTAAACAGCACCGGATGAGCACAATTCTTTGGGGTGTTCCGTGATGACACGGAACTATCAGTGACAATCCTTTGGGTCTGGCCATTCACCCAGTTTGAAAGCCACATAATTATACTACCACATATAACCCATTTCCGAATCTTTCCCAGGAGCAGCATGAGATATATTATCAAATAATTAGTTAACATGTAAATAGACTATCTACAGAACCCTCCTGTTTGTTACCCTTTTTAAACAAGTAAACAAGACCCCAGTGATTTTGTTTGGGAGCGATCTCTCTTCTTGACAAAATCATAACAATTCTTTGTGATTGTTGCTTTCTTCTCAAGATGTTTACTAACCATCTCTTTAATAATATGTGCTAGAAACAAGGTCAAGTTCCCTGGCCTATAATTTGCTGGATTCTATTTGCTTCCTTTTTGGTAAAGCTAAGGATGTTTGCTCTTCTGTGGGCCTGTGGCCCCTTTCCTGTGCTCCATGAACAAAGAACTAGAACTGTCTGTGGTTCAGCATCCCAGGGGCCGCTTCTTTTACTAACTGAAGACGTAATTCATTTGAGCCTGGTGGTTTGAATTCACAGAGCCAGAGACTAAGTTCTCTTACTATCTCCTTATTAATTTGGGAGATCAGCTCTCTGCTGCCTATTTTTATCTAGTCATTTCCAGTTTCTCTTGGCAAAGAAAACAGAAACAACACGAGAAGAAAAGATCTTCGTCTTCTGTTGTTAGTTTACAATCCCATTCACCCCAAGCAGCCTTCACAGATTTTCTTTGATCTTCTTTCTCCCACCGCCCAATATAGCTAAAAGGAGGACAAACTCAACAACACTTTTTACTAAGCTGATGGTTTGGCTTTCCTTGCCAGGGCTGGCTTATTCTGAGTTTGAATACTCTTGACATTGTTCTTTTAGGACTGTCTCATACTTTAGTCTTCATTCTCGTTTCCTTTCCCTTCTTTTAAGATCTAAGGAAGTAGGTGAGTTTTCTCAGCATCCACCAAAGGGAACCAAAACACCACCTTCTTTTTCTTTGCTGGAATTGTTTTGTCTCTAACATAGAAGGCATTGTGAATAGAAAACCTTGGATCTGGAGTCAGGAAGAGCTGAGCTAAAAATCCTACCTCAAATACTTCCCTGGCTTCCTTTAGGACTCAGACTTCTTAGCTTAAAAAGGTTAAGCTCTCCCATTTTATCCAGATCTATATCTGGCCACTGAACCCAGTGGCCCTGGAGGGGAAAATGAGGCAGGTGACTTTCCCAGGCCTCCCTCACTTCAGTCCAATTCACTTGCCTGTCATGGCGTCACCTCCCTAATGTCCAGGTCCTCTTTGAGAACGAAGGACAAACAACCACCACTAGAACTCTGATTTTTCCCGATTTCTCCGGTTGTCTATTACAGTTTCATTCTGAGATTGCTTATCCTCTGCTTTCTATGTATATTCTAAGTATCTGGTTCCTTGCATGCTCTTTTTCTCATTAGAATGGAAGTTCCTTGAGGGCAGGGACTAAATTTTTTACAGTTCTTGACGTCCACAGCACTTAGCTCAAATGTAGTACTTTATAAATACTTTATAAATGTTTGCTGACTGACGACGGTACATCAGTACTCAGTATTACTCATGAACTGTGTAAATTATGGCCAATGTGGTGGGGAGGTGACCCTGTGGCCTTGACAACCATGCCAGGGGGAGAAGAGTTCAGGAGAGCCCACCATGCTTGGGTAGGACTTTGGGCAAAGGCTTGCCAGTGGATTGTGCTGTCTAAAAACCAATCAGACTAAGTTCTCAGAGGCTCATCACTGTGTTGGCCATGAGGAAATATTTTTTTTGACAGTGTATAGAGAGGTTATAATCTTTATCAGTTTGTTGAAATGTTGATGCAATGGAAAGGAAAATGTTGAAGAAATCCATGGCTCTGTGTAGTATTCTGAAGGCAGTACAACTGCCATTATGCTATTCACTAATACTTTTAAGTACTTGATTAATATTTTGAACTCTTAAAAAGTTTTTGGTCTAGCATAGAGTAACTCAAAAGCGGAGCAATTAATGGTTGCAGGGAATATATGAATAAGTATTAGACATTTTCTTAATAATGATTTTTATCCTTAATCCCCACCCTCACACCCAAAGGCAAAAATCACTCTATTGCCAAAACAGAGTCTATACAGCTTAAGGCTGGTGGCCTATGTTTATAGCAACTTGTCCAATGTGCATTAGGAGACTGCCACTCTGAGCAGCCGTGGGAATGATTTATGATGAAGCTCTACCATGGAATGACTTCAACCCCTCCTCAGGTACCAAAAAATAGGAAAATTACCCGCAATAGGTCCACTGATGTTGGCCTTTCCTGAGGTATTTTCTGTAAGCAGTAATCAACAAATCCCCTAAAGGAGTCTGTCCTGTGGGTACAAATATAGAAAAGATAACCAATCAATTAATCTTAATCAATTAAAAAAAAAAAGAAAATGAGGAGCTTTAAAGTATATTATAGTAACACAAAAATTTTTTTAAAATGTAGTAACACAGAAATAGGGCCAGAGGACTTATGTATTAACTAGTTGAACCTCCTTATTAATTAATTTTTAAAAATCAACAGTATAAAGTATATCGGATTAATTTAAAGACTGTAGGGCCAGAGGACTTATTTATTGACTAGCAGAAACCCCTCATTGCAGAACTCAGGAAACTAATTAATGCTCAAAAAGGGAAGCAACTTGCTCAAGGTCATGTGGTGAGTCAGTGACAAAGCCAGGATTTGAACCCAAGTTTTTAGCCTCCAAATGCCTCCTCTTCTCTCTATAATACTCTCCTTTGTATCCAAATGACATTTTAGGGTTTAAAGAAAGTGATTTTTGGGGGGAGGTAGTTTTTATTTTAGGGATATCAGGAACAAATTCAGCACTTGCTTTTGGGTTAAACTGTTTTAGGTTTTTGCTGGGAGAGTCTATGAGATTGGAGGCACTTCTCCCAAAAAGACAAAGATAATTATATCTTGGGACTTGCTATATATTCTGTCCCTCTCATTTTAAGCAAACCAACCAGAATGCGCGATGGATTTTGAGCTACCCGGGAAGCCACAAATAGTGACGATAACCACAAGCTGCGTATTTAGATACTGTTTCCAGTTGGCAAAGTGTTTTACATTTGCTAAATTTTATCACGAAGAAAGACCTGGGTTCAAGGACTATCTCTGATATCTACTGACCACATGAGCTTGGCCAATGCATTTAATTTCAGTGAAATAGGCAAAGAAAGACCTGGGTTCAAGGACTATCTCTGATATCTACTGACCACATGAGCTTGGCCAATGCATTTAATTTCAGTGAAATAGGCAAAGAAAGACCTGGGTTCAAGGACTATCTCTGATATCTACTGACCACATGAGCTTGGCCAATGCATTTAATTTCAGTGAAATAGGCAACTTTTTAGGACTCTCAAGTTGGAGAGAAGGCACCTGGAAGGAGGTCTTGGAACAGTGAGAACCCAGGCCCTGCTCTTGGTCTCCTTGTCCCAGATTCATCACATAACACGGTAGCACCACAACACTAAGGATCCTATGACTTAGCAGGGTGAGATATTCATACAAAAGACCGATATCCTTCTCTTTTAAGTCTCTGTACAGTAAAGACATGACCAATGGTCACACAATCCTCCCAGAAAAAAACATGGGAGATGCTCCCATGGACAGAGGCCTGGAGTGAGTATGAAGCACAAACAATGAAATCCCGCTGGGAGAGCAGAGAAACGTGAGCTTGTGGGAGGGGGCTCTGGAGCCACTTCTGCTGGAGGACTATCTGCCCCCAAATTGGGAGCCCAGCACCCTCACAGCCAGAGCAGGACTCTGGAGGACTCGGCCTTCTGTCCAAAGCAACGGATATTCTGACTTCTTGCAGACTGGCATCCGGTGGAACTAACACGTCCAGTGTTTATTAACAAAGTACAAAGAGGGACCCGTGGACGCAGAGAGAAATCCAATGCAGAAAACAAAACAGAACAAACACCAGCAATCTTACCATTCATTTGACTGTAACATCGGGGAGTCATTCTGGGCTATGTGATATAAGGCACTCATTGCATTCATGTTGAAAAGGGGGGGCTTCCGTTCCGCTGGAAGGAGACAAGAGAAAGGCGCTAATATGGTTCTTGAAGGAGAGCACTGAGAAAAAGAGATGAGGAAGTAGGAGCAGAGCCTTGCTGCTAAATCAATAACTCATTACTGTTGTCATGGTACCTAATCCACTTATTTTAATCTCCTGGGTCAGCCCAGGACAGCCATTCAGGAGAAGCTGCTGGTCATCTTAATGGAGGAAGCTATGGACTCTGAAAGAGCTCCTTTCAAGGGATTCATTTCAGCCTAGAAGAAAAGTTTTATTATCACTCTTGAATTGTCAGGGGATCAGAGATCTGCAGCTGAAAGGGCCTTAGAGCTCATTGAGGAAGGGGCTCTTCACCTTTTTGTGCCTCCTGAACTCCTGGCTGACTGTGGAAGCCCATGGATTCATTATCAGGGAAATGTTTTTATATGAACAATATATACAGTTGAAGTTGAATCATTTGTATAGTATTTTTTTCCCTTGAGGCAATTGGGTCACACAGCTAGGAAGTGTTAAGTGTCTGAGACCAGATTTGAACTCATCCAGCTGTCCTCGTGTGTCCAATTCTTTTGATCCCATTTGGGGTTTTCTTGGCAGAGATACTAGAGTGTTTTCCATTTCCTTCCTTGGCTCATTTTACCGAGGCACACAGAGTTAAGTGACTTGCCCAGGGTCACTCAGTCAAGTGTCTGAGGTCAGATTTGAACTCATGAAGATGAATCTTCCCGACTCTAGGCTCAGTGCATTGTAATGTCCCCTAATGGCCCGAATAAAATACATAAGATCACATTCACCCTATTGAACACAGAAACCCACTCTATTGAAATACTATTATCAAAATAATGTAAAAAACCATAGATGCTGATTTGGGAACTTTGGTTAAGTCCAACCTCACAACTGGACAATAGGAAGAGAAGGGCCTTGTCCGAGGTCACATAGCTGGTAAATGGCACTTCTAAGATCTGAACAAAGGTCTTTTGGCTCCAAGTTTCAGACTTCTTTCCCTGATGCCCAACAGCTTTGCCAAGAACCAAGCCTGACCGTCTCCAATCCCACGACCCTGCTGTAGCGGAACCAGCAGTTCTAAATCGGCACTCTGGGCCTCCTGCCTCTCTCCTCTTCACAAATGGACCCCCATCTGTCTCCTTCCTCACCACTTCCTCCTTGTCAAATCTCAAACTTCAGTCAACATGCAGTTTGGGTACCATTTTCCTACATAAGGACTTCCCTGCTCTTTTGGTGACTGGCCCCTTTTCCTTCTTGAAGCTCCTCAATATGTATCATTTACCTCTGGGCGCTTCTGAAAGGCATTTTTGGTTCAGCACACCAGATTTAAATCACTGTGCCCAATACACAGTAAGTGCTTAATAAATGCTCACTGAATGGAATTCAGCCTGTTTTAGAGCATAATCCAAGGATGGTGCTTTTACAGAAATTCTTTCAGGAGGCCCTGGCAGTGTGTCAAGCTGGAGTCCTCCCGGGCTCATGACACTCATTCCATCTCAGACACTTATTTTAACCCTGTTAATTCTCTAAATTTAGGAGAGAGCGAGGTGGTACTGAGGACAAAGCCTGGGCCCTGGAGTCAGGAAGAAGTGAATTCAAGTCCCATGTCTCAGACCCTTACTATGTGATCCTGGGCAAGCCAGGTTTCTTGTGAGGACTCAGTGAGTTAGCACAGGTAAAGAGCTTGGCAAAACCCAGAGCTCTAGATAAATGCGATCCCCCTTCTCATCATTACCTGCCATATATTTCTTGGAATATAGGTGATACACTGGGGTGCAGAGTGAGACATACATGTCGATAGTGGTCAAAGTGTTGACGTGTTTTACTTGAGCGCACTTATTTGTTATGAGGGAGGACTTTCTATTTCTATTTTGAAGAAGGGATCAATGGAGATGAAAATATGTGTATAGAGAAATGTATGGATATATATATATATGTATGTATATACATGCTCATACACACACACATACTTGTACAGAGACAAAAAAGTTCAGAAGTGGTCAATGGCTGACTGGAGAACATCAGAGGGAAGAAAGGGAGGAAATTAGAGATCTTATTAAACTTCCCAAGAGTAAGATCACCATTTACGCAACCTTTGTCTTTTCATTTCCCCTTTCTACCCTATACAGTGAAACAAACCACATATACTGTAGAAGGTCAATAAAGAATTATTTAGCTAATAAATGAATGAGAAACTAAAACGAGGGCTCTTGCCCTGTCCTCTTTATTTCATGCATTTAGAGTCTACTTGCTATGACAGATTCCATCCGTCATCATCTCGACCCACTTGATGCTGGTTTCTGTGTACAGAGGTTATCAGGTTACCCTCTGCTTTCTGGATGAACGTAGAACAGGGTTGAGAAAGACGACTATCGCAACGCTTATGATACATGTTTGGGCACTGAATTATTATGGTGTCACTTGGGGAAATGATTCAGCCACTTTGATCATCAGCTGCCTCATCCATAAATAGACATTAGGCAATCTCTTAATTCTCTTCCAAATCAAAAATCTTAAGACTGTACTGGAAGACAAGAGAGATGCCAAGTGAATTATGACAAGGTCCTTGCCCTCAAAGAGCTTACAACTGACTAGAGGAACACGGGCAACTCACTTATAAGGAATGGTACTCTGTTCTTTTCATTATAGCAGCTATTTCATGCCAAAATGTGTCTATGTAAACATATAGATATATGTGCGTATATATATGTATATATTATATAATATGCATATATAATATGTAAATGACATATGTGCGTATATGTGTATATTATATAATATGAATATATAATATGTAAATGATATATGTGTATATATGTGTATATTATATCATATGCATATATGATATATAAATGATATATGTGCGTATATATGTATATAATATGCATATATAATATGTAAATGATATATGTGTGTATATATGTGCATATTATATAATATGTAAATGATATATGTGCGTATACATGTGTATATTATATAATATGCATATATAATATGTAAATGATATATGTGCGTATATATGTGTATATTATATAATATGTAAATGATATATGTGTGTATATATGTGTATATTATATAATATGCAAATGATATATGTGCGTATATATGTGTATATTATATAATATGCATATATAATATGTAAATGATATATGTGCGTATATATGTGTATATTATATAATATGTAAATGATATATGTGCATATATGTGTGTATATTATATAATATGCATATATAATATATAAATGATATATGTGCATATATATGTATATAATATGCATATATAATATATAAATGACATATGTGCGTATGTATGTGTATATTACATAATATATAAATGATATATGTGCATATATATGTGTATATTATATAATATGCATATATAATATATAAATGATATATGCGTATATATGTTTATGTTATATAATATGCATATATAAATGATATATGTGTGTATATATATGATACACATATATATATATATTTTTTAATCATCCTTATTCGGAACTTAAGAAACACCAAATAAAATTGGCATTTCTATGTCCATAAAACAGAATGAGGCGTACATTAAAATTCATAACTATTATGTGGAATTTCTTTTTCTTTTTAAGTATAGAATAAGTTTGACCTGTAGTTTTCTAAGCTGTATTGCTTTCTGGCTTCTGTCTGGCCTTTTTCTTTCTTCTTTGAATTAAAAAAAAATTCTTATAGGATTTTCTTTGAGGAAAATATATTTCCAAAGTTGCTGTTATATTCTCAGGATATAAATGAATTACTTTTCCATTCCATTCATTTATATTATCTTAGAATTATATTAAAGATCTGGGATTTTACAAGTGCAATCCTTTTAACACCTCTTGGATTAAAAAGATTTAGAAGAACAATAAGCAATCTGCTCAACACTTCTCTTCAAAATGCAGAATGAAGCATACATTTTTCAAACTCCATAGTCTTGCTTGACTATAATTATTATGAGAGTTTTCCTTTTTTTTTCAATATAGGATTAAATAAAGGGTGAAGGGAAAAATATATTTTAATTGAAAAAATAATTTTAAAAATGAGGGGGTAGGAGTTGAACCAATTAATACTCATACGCCTATTCCAGGTTAATCATTGTAGATTTTGAAATGGGTTTAGGGAATTGGTATAAACATGTACAGGTGTTTCTGACATGGTACCACAAAGCAGAGCACGAATTCTGGCAAAGAATATAGCTGCCAAAGAAAAACAAATGGAAAAACAAACAAAAATTAAAGTGGATAGGGGATGCTACTGGATAGATTGAGTAGTGAAAATAGAAGATTCAAAAGAGGAAAATTTTAGGCTAAAGAGCATCAATCAAGAAAACAACTTTATTTGTAGCTTTCAGCAAGATTGGAGCTTAATTTTTAAAAGTTGGATTGTATCTGAATTTTATTTAATTGACATAATTATTATTTAAGTTGCTTTGAAGTCTATGTGGTTAAAGAATATTTTTTTATGTTTAGAATAATTGCACATGTTTAATCTACATTGGATTACTTGCTGTCTAGGAGAGGGGAGTGGGAGGAAGGAAGGAAGAGAAATTTGGAACACAAGGTTTTGCTGGAGTAAATTTTGAAAATAAAAAGCTACTATTAAAAAATAGAAAAATAAAGACTGGCATGATGACCTCTCCAAAATAAACTAAAATATACTTGAAAAAAAAGAATAATTTTAAAAAATCACTCTAGGTATCTCAAAACTAACTGATATCTTTGGATCTGTAAGCTCATTGATCTGGATATTATTCCCTCCAATGATAACAGAATGTAAAGAATGTGATTTTGATAGGAACACACTGAGCAATACTTTTAATTATCATTTTAAATGAGATGATTTAAATCAAATCCAGTCTTCTGGATATAGTCAGATGAGTCCCAGGGATGTGAAGGGGAGACTAAACTAGCCCTTGATTTCTCAAATATCAATCTGCTTAATTAGCACTGGACCTGAAGAATACCAACAACAAGGACGTTTCTTTGTCATGAGTCTCCAAATAGGGGCAAATTGAGAAGACAAAAGTTGAAATAGGGACTTTTCATATGTGTTATATGTATAAATATAAATAAAAAATTAAAAATATACAGAAGAAAAAAAGCTCAGAAGAGAGAAAAAGAAAACCTCAGTGTGTTAAAGGAAAGAATTAGGTCAATAAAAACACTATTTTTAATAATTTAAGTAATATTTGATACTTATATATTATTTGTAATGTTTTAAAAAGTTTTCCTTCCACCTCTCTGTTCTTTTCTTGCTATGAAATATGACATTTTGGTTATTACCATGGTGTATACTTTTGTGTTTTTCCTTTTAAAAGCAAATTTTCATTTCTATCTTTTATCATTGTATATTTCCCCAACTCTTTTACATATGTTTTAAGAAAAAAATTATCAAAACTACTTAAAATGTATTTTAAAAACTGACACAATATGCTACGTTCCACAGTGGTAAACCTCTACTTTGGCAAAGGTGGAGGGAAGATCTTCTTGTGTTTCTTCTTAGGATCCAAGCTTAGCTTTATAATTTTGCAATATTAATATTAGGCATATTTTTGTTCTTGTATTTCATTGCTGTAGTTACAGTGCATATTATTTTCTTGATTCTGTTTATTTCATTTTGCACTCTTTCATGGAAGTCTCTCCATGTTTTTCTGAACTCATCATTTATTATGGAACAGTAATAGCCCAAGTTATTCCTCCCCCATAATTTGTTTCCTTACACTTTAAATGATGGGCTTCCACCTTGTTTTCAGTTGTTTGTTTAAATAGAAAGTGGCTGCTAAGACTATTCTAATGTATATGGGGAATTTCTTCTCAGCAATGACCTCCTGGGAATACATAAATAGCAGGGGAATCTCTGAGTCAAGGTATAGATATTTTAGTCATTTTATGCACATAATTCCAAATACCTCTTCTAAACTGCAGAGATTCACAATTCTCCCAATAATGCATTTGTGTGTCTATTATTCTACATATCTAGTGTATTAACTATTTATTTCTACTAATGAACTACTACGTGTGTGTGTCACAGTGATACTTTCTTTTCTTCTTTAAGAAAAGAAAATCAAATTTCTCACTGATGTCATTTGGTTTTACATCACCTTCATTTCCCAAGATGGCTATCCTTTCCCTTTCCCTTCTAACTAAGAGTAACGGAGAGAAAAATAAGTTCTGTAAAGCCAACCTATGTACCAACCAGCCACAGAACCTTAGCTCTGCAAAGGTGGCATTTAAAAAAATTTTAAACATTAAAAAAAAAGCAAAATCAAAGGCAATATAAAATATAATAGTTGCATACAAACATCAGGCAAAATTAGATTTTTCAAGCCAAAGCTTGTTCATAATTGGGGTCAAGAGCAACTCTTATGTGCTCTGTACTTACTTTGTCTCGTGTGTGTGTGTGTGTGTGCGTGCGTGTGTGTGTTCCTCCTGACTTTAAGACCAAAGCTCTATCTGCACCGTCCAGCTGGGGTGACTTTCTAAATGCAAAACTGGATAAGAGGGGAGAATTTTGGGAAATGGCAATTCAGGCAACTGCTGATGGCCTAGCTATTGGGAGATCCCGTTTTCCAGAGCAAAAGTTCAGCAAGCAGGCCTTGCCCTGAGCTACGCATAACAACTTTTTTGTGTTCACCCTCTGGCAAAAATCACGTCATTCCGAATTGCTTTGACCACGTGTCATATTGCTGCTGTGACCCCCCACTGTCTGGACTGTGGCTCACTGAAGTACTGCAGTCTCCCCCCTAGCCTGGGTCTCTCCCTTCCTTCTCCTGCACCGGGGTGAGACTCCAGCAGGAGGGTCTAATTTGCTTGCAAGCTGCCTTCCTCACTTTGAAAGATTTCTGATTCTCCAGTCTCGAGCCTGCCTTGGTTGGGTCCGACCACTCACAGAGTAGAGGCCGATTCCATCCATCTGATAATGACACCTTGGCCATTTATGGCGGAGATGCTGGGGCTGCTTTGGACAATGTGACTTATGTCTTTAAAACATGCTGCTTATAAGACCCTTTATTATTATTATTATCTCTAGTAAAATAGCTATTACTTATAAAAGTGCTCAAAAGCTTGCAAAACCTGTGATATTTTCACAACTATCACGTGTGGTGGGTGCATAATTAGGCCCAGTTTGCATCTGAAGTTGAGAGAGGTTTAGCAATTTATCCAGAACCACAGGTAAGCCAGCACTTGAACTCAAGACTTTTGGGTTCCCAAGCCCGGCACTCTATCCACTCATTGTAGCCCCACTGGGGCTGGGGAGAGCGTGAGGAAGTGAGGTACTGATGGAAGGCCAGGATTGTGGGAACTACCTGGGTTCGAGTTGTAGGCAGAGCACCATGTAGTAAATGGGAGCTTGTAAAAGTGATGCAACTCTCTGGGCCTGAGCACTCACATCTATGGGCCAGCTCGCTGGCTCCGCAGTGCAGAGTGCTGGCCCTGAAGTCAGGAAGACCAGGGTTCAAATCTGTCAATTCACCCGAGCTGCCTCAGTTTCCTCATCTATCTAATGAGTCGGAGGAGGAAACGGCTCCAATATCTTTGCCAAGAAAACCCTGAATGGGATCATAAAGAGATAATCAAAACTGAAACAATTGAACTGGTCATATTTATAAAATGATTGGAGTTTGGTTAGATCAATGATTTTCTAAATATCATCTGGGGACTCCTAGGTATCAACACTATGTTTATAATAATACTATAGTATTTTAATTTCTAATATGGTAAATAAAAATAAATATAACCCAGAAAGCTCATTGAAAGCGGCTCAATAATTTTTAAGAGATTAAAGGGATCTTAAGGTACAAAGTTTGAAAACTGCAAGTCTACATGGTCTAAGTCTGAATAGTCTACAAAGTCACTAAGGTCCTTCCCAATTCCATCATCTAGGTCAGTGGTCCTCACGCTTTTTAACTAGGGGCCAGGTCACTGTCCCTCAGACTGTGGGAGGGCCGGACTATAGTAAAAACAAAAGCTCACGCTCTGTCTCAGCCCCTCAGCCCATTTGTCATAACCTGGTGGGCCACATAAACGTCCTCAGCGGGCCGCATCTGGCCTGCGGGCCATAGTTTGAGAACCCCTGGTCTAGGACCTTGATTTTAGGAATAAAAGAAGGAAGCAGCCTTCTGATTCTGTATGAAACTAAGAGAAAAAAGCAAAATGAATGTAACTCCATGGCATAGGGTGACAGAGAAGTGTCAAAGAAAGGGACAGTTCCGCTTACCTAACTCAATGCACGTAATTCCGAGAGACCAGACGTCCACCTTCCCATCATATTGTCCTTCATCCATAGCGAGGATGACCTCTGGAGCCATCCTAGTGATCAAAAACACACAATTCAGGTTTCAGAGGAGAAGCTCTGTGAGCATCAGAGAGAAAGATGAGCCTTCCCGGGAAGTAGTCACAAAACTGCCTTCAATACTCTTGGATTTAGTGAAAAACTTCCCTATGAACCAAACAGAATCTCTGTTATTATTATTCAAATATAGGCACAAATGCTGAGTTTGGAACGATGCTGGCCTTTTACTAGGGAACAGGGATAAGGTATGGGACCCATGGCTTCATGGGCTGGCACCTCCTCTCATCAGGCTTGGGTGAAATACTAAGGTTCTCAGAGGTGAAGTGCCAGGGCAGGGGCAGGATTTGAACCCAACTCTCTCTTTTCTAGGCCATGACACCTCTCTCATAAATTTGAGTGCAAGGATAGGGATGGGACTTTGAAGTAGGGGTATAGAGGCAAAGATACAACTGGCTTTTCAGAAAATTCTCATTCTCTCTTCCCTGTCTCTGTCTCTCTCTGTTTTTCTCAATTTCTATCTAACGGTCTCTCTCATTGTCTATATTTATCTATATCTCTTAATCTGTCTCTATCTGTCTCTCTCAATCTCTTTCTCTGTTTCCCTGTCTCTGTCTCTTTCTGTCTTTCAATTTCTGTCTGACTCTGTCTCTCTCGTGGTGTCTCTCTCGCTCTATATCTCTCATTCTGTCTCTCACTCCCTCTCTCTTTGTCTACACACACACCCACACAGTTGTATGACTTACTTTGCATACATTTTCTCTTATCACTTTCTTAAGTCTAAACAACCAACAAAACAATAAATCAAAGTCTTGTTTGTAGTATTTGCTGACTTCTGAGGTGCAACTGCTCACATTGAAAATATTAACCATTGTCTCTTGTGAGACAGCTAGAAGCGGCCCTGGATGTAGGGAACTTCCAGATGGGGAATCCCCAGCCACCAATGCACCTGCTCTCTGGCTGCCGAGACATACAGAGAAATTAAGTGACTTGCCCAGAGTCAGAGCGGACTGCAGAGATGTCTGTCTCTCCCCTACACATAAATGACAAACTCATGGCGCCAGACCAAGGAGTACCCACTATCAACCATCATGAACCTCATGAGTAAGACACGGCGCATGTCTCCATCATTTACGTGCTCCCTCCCGTTCTCCATGGATGGTCAGACCTTTGCCCTGTAGGAGTTTGGTGATTAATTCATTTTATCCAGAGTCTGGTGCAGCATGAGCCACAGGGGAAGCTCACTGGTGATAACATAAGCAGAAAATGCAAATGACTCAGTTCCTCATTAGATAAGTACTTTTTCTATTCAATTCTTTTCCAAGATGAAGTCAAGTTTCAATCTATAAGTGATGGAGACCAGGGCATGGGCCAGGAGACCAAGCGACTTGGGATTAGGAGGAAGAAAAATCATCTCAGAATGGAATCTTGGAGCCCTTCAATGAGCAGTTAACATCTGTACTTGTTGGCTGAGCAGAGAAGGCTAAAGAACCTCCTTGTAGGTGCCCGGGAGTCTTTGACTCAAAAGTAAACATCAAAAGAAACCCCAAAGGAAACCCCAAGTCTAGGTGTGGTCCCTTGGTGGAGCGCTCTGATCACCTTACATAAAGCAGCACGGACCTAGCTCAAAGGATTAGAAACAAGTAGGCCGTCCTCACTACTCTGGCATGGGACCCCCACTTTTACTGGGATCACCCCTGACCTTTAAGCAAAATTCCCAACAGTCCCAGCTTTTAAAAATGGAGTCTGTTCCACTCACTGATGGGGTTCACGGGGTTTGCCAGTGCTGCCTTACCAGTAAGGTGTTCCCACAAAGGAGTTGGCAGGAGATGCTATCGAGGCGGACCCAAAATCAGCCAGCTTCACCTGACCTGGCTCTGTTAGGAGAATGTTTCCAGCTTTAATATCCCTGGAGGAAAAGATATGAGGATAGACAGAGGAGAGAAAAAAAATTCTACTTTATCCATTTTGATTAAGGAATAGGTCAGAATATGCAATTAATAAGACAACAAAGTTGATTAAATCTTTCTCGGATAACCAGAAGAGGAGTTAGTAATTACTGCTAGCTGTCAGGGAGCCCAATTCCTGGGGGTATTTAAGGGGTCCTAGTAATTACTTAAAGGGACAGTTTCCTTTAAGGAGAAGAAATTCGAGGAGGCACAGATGGAAGGGAGAGTTAAGAAAAGCACGGCTCATTTGCTAAACTAGGGATGCTTTGTTTTCTTTTTAATATAGAAGTCGACCTGGCTGAGTGCCTTGGGTAGGGAAAATTTATGCCATTTGTAGCAATAGTTTTTTTCTCTTCTTCTTTTTCTTTTTCCCAATGTCATTGACCTTTTAGAGTAAAAACCATTATGTCTTCCTATTTACTACCTACCTACTTCCTCACCTGGAAACATTTCATTTCTCTCTTGTCCAAGCTCCTTTATCTCCCTCTTTAACAGTAATTGTAGCTCTAAGGCAATTATATAGAAGGTGCTATTAGAAATAATACCACACAGTAAAGAAAAAACCCTCAAAGAGCAAAATTAACCTGTGTCAAGGTAAAGACATCGTCTCCTGTTGTATTCAACAAAGTAGCTAAACTCAAGGTTGTTCAAGCATAGGGTGGGGAGGCAGGATGGAGAAAAGGGAAAGGAAATAAAGAAATGTTAAAAAAATAATTGTTCATTTTCTCTTAAGTGGGTCAAGAATGGGCCCTAAATCTGAGAATCTTGGGATTGGGAGCTGAAAGGTTCCTTAGGGAGCATCCAGTCCACCTCCTTCATTGGACGCTGAGTGACGGATACTTTATTCTCTATAAGGCATTTAGTGAGGTATTTTGGACAAGGATGGAGTTTTCACTGAAATAATAGAATCTCTGATGGAAAGGCACTCAGAGCCATCTAGGCCAACTTGTACCAGATAAAGGACACAGAAGGAGAAGGGATGGACAGGAGGTCACGTGATACAACGGAGAGATGGCTAACACGGAAGGGATTCTGAAGTGTCTGGGGAATGGTCAGAGCTTAGCTGGGAACATCTAAGGTTGGTTCGGGGCCCTTCCATGGGGAATCCCGCAAGACTGGCTCCTTGAGGGTGGTCTCTTTGATCCTCGGTGCAGGGCTCAGTGAGCCCACAGTAAGGAACTTAATTGGTGCTTCCTGACTGACTGACAAACTCTCAGGAATCCCCGGTCTACAGGAGAGAGCGAGTTTCTGGAACTTGGAGGAGCAAGGCGGCCAGAGCCAAGCCCCCTGTGGCAGGAGGCAGCAGCCCTCCACAGGGTCCGCCTCCAGGCATGTGAGTGAAAGAGGCTCCTTTAGTGTGCTGTCAAGGAAGAGTAATAGAGCATCCCTCCTTACCTATGAATCAACAGATGAGAATGCAGGTAGGCCAGGCCCTGCAAGGCACCATGGGCGATGGCAGCAATCTCTACTTCCTGAAGCGGTTTCTTATGGACTAAAGAGGAAAAAGCAGTCAGCAGTGGCTTCTGTGAGCTCCCCAGACATCTCGCTGGATGGCACACAACCTGGAATGGGAGCATGTCCCAGGGACCTCAGGGGCCACTGATCTCCACCCATCACTGTGGATGGGAAGGAGGGAGGGCGAGGGCGTCAGGTGGGCCCGCCAGGTCTCTCAGTAACTGAGGGGGGGTTTGGGGGCCAGAGCTTCTGGCTTCCGAGATGCCCCCTCAGAAGGCTATCAAAAGGCTATAAAAGCCTTAGCTTAAAAAGACCATGGTCTCCCACTTATCCATTGTGCTTGTCTTGTGTCACGGACCCCCCTGAGCTATGGAGAAAGGACAGTCACCCAGATGGCTAAATCCAACAGGCCAGAGTTATGCTGCACTAGTCCCTGCTGACATTTTGCCTGCCTGGAGGGTTTTTTGGTCACATTATCTTCCCTTGCTCTAAAACCATCTATAATTATTTGTTCTAACTACAGGTTTTCATTATTTGTGCGCTCAGCCAGCCAGCAGTTTCTATTCAGCTATCAAGGAGGATATAAAGGGGAAGGAAAAAAAAAAGAAGTTGAGAAGTTGAATGTTTTTTGCTTTTTTTTTTTTAAGTACAAATTAGACTCTCTCCAGGTGCTTGAGAAATTTCCAAAAGCCTTTGGCACATCACGGCTTGAGGAAGAGAACAGCAGGAAAGGTGGGCACTGCTGCAGAGTACTCTGGAAATGGACTTGCCCATTCAAGTCCAACTTCCTGAGTCTCTCAGGACTCAGGGCCCTTGAGAGGGCTGAGCAGACCTAATTTTGTGCTGCTAATATCATGTATCACGCCCAGGTGTTTGAAAAAGCAGACTTGGACCACAAACAGCCAAAGGAGGGACACGGCAGCTCAGACTCTGAGGGGACCCCAAGGTCAGCTTGTCCAATGTGCACCTAAAACGTGCAATCTTCCTTGACAGGTGGGCATCTGGATGTTAACTGAGACCTCCAGGGAGGGAAAGTCTGTTATAACTTAGGGATGGCCCGTTCTACTTTGAGAATAGCCCTGTCAGCAAACTTCTTCCTTGTATACAGATGACATCTTTCTGTAATGTCAACTCACTGTTCTTCTTTTTTCTATGGCCATCATGTCTAGTTTGGCCAGAAACTCTGAGCCCTTCCCCTCTTAAATTGAGTCTTTTGCAAAAGGCAAAGTAGGCTATCTTTTGCCTCACTTCTTACACCGAATGGGTTATCTCAGACCAGCTGAGGCCTGGGAAAAGCCTTGGTTTAAAAAGACCACGGTCTCCCACTGCATCCCTAGTTGTCCTGACCTGTGTCTTGCCATTGGACTCAAGGCCACTGGAGGAGAGAATGAGGGTGATGACTTTGACCAGTCCTGCCTCCATTAAATGCAATTCACTTGAAAGTCAAGATATCATCCTCCTAAGGTCATTGCTCCCCTTCAAGAATGAAGGACAAGCAACAACTACAATCTGGGGCCAAAAAGAATCAAGGGAACCCTTCTATAGGACGGTCTTTCAAATGCTTAAAGATGGTCAGGTAGGACCTCATGTGGTTATATATCATGGAGTCTTTAAAGTCTAATGATTTATTTTTTTTATTCTTATGCTGTTCAGATTAAATGGTTTACAAGAAGGATTTCTGTCCCTTAGAGAAGAATTTTTTGGGGGGAGAGTGGGTAAAATTGGAGACTAAATTTCTTTAAATGCTATCATCATTTCTAAACTTTTATCCAGTTTTACTTGATTCAGAGTCTGTAGATTACTTGACAAAGTAGTTGCTCTTCATCTCAGATCAAGATGTTGATCTGAGAACAAGCGCTCAGAATTGATACAAGACCATATTAAGTATACTGGAGAATAACTGAAGCCAACTCCCAAGTCTTCTCTGGGTCAGAGATCCCTAGTTCTCTTAACGGATCCTCGTCTGGCTCAGGCTTTTTGTCCCTTGTCCTTTCTCTGGACAAGCCCCAGTGTGGTCACGTATTCTGTAGTGACAGTGCTTCAAACTGCTCCCCAATGCTTTTAGGGAGAATGATACCAACAAGAGACGGGCGCTGTGCTATAAAGTTTGCCAATCACTTTGGTGTACAGAGCATTCCCACCTGCAGTCCTACAGCCAAGGACGTCACCATTTTTTTTCCCCTTTAGAAGCGTATTCCTTACAAAATGCCAAAGGGCAAAAAATATTCTAGTCAGATTATCACAAAGCAAGAAATAATGTTTTGGGTCTTACCTTCTAGTAAGTCAGAAGCTGATCCTAAACAGTATTCCATCACCAACTGTAACAGAATAAAGTAATTAGAAGAAGCCAGATTTTTCCCCCCCCCTGAGGCTGAGGTTAAGTGACTTGCCCAGGGTCACACAGCTAGGAGGTGTTAAGTGTCCGAGAGCAGATTTGAACTCGGGTCTTCCTGAATTCAGGGCTGGTGCTCTATCCACTGCGCCACCCAGCTGCCCCTAAGAAGCCAGATTAATTAGAGTCCAGGTCCCCAGTTAGGGGATATGTGTGTGTGTGTGTGTGCACGTGCACATGTGTTGAAAACTAAAGTGAGACTAAAGGCTCAGAATGTGATGGGAGAGAAGAAAAAGCAAGAAAGTAATAATGACAGATTGTGTTTCTATTTAACATTAAGTTCTAAAAGCTAATTGTTTAATTAGATATAGATTTTGTCCAATTTAAAAAAAACAAAAACAAAAACAAGAATCTTTGGTAAAGTAGCTAAGAATAACAGTGTTTAGGAATATTGGTTCTGAATAATACTTGATCATCAATCATAAAATGAATAAGCACTTATTACACACTGGACATTTAGCTAAGTAATGGTGGGAACAAGAGTAGGGATAGGGCTTGGGCCTAGGGAATTTGTGGATGAGGAAACTCCCTCTAAATCAGTGGTCCTCACACTTTTTAAATAGGGGCCAGTTCACTGTCCCTCAGACTGTGGGAGGGCCGGACTAGAGTAAAAACAAAAACTCAAACTCTGTCTCTGCCCCTCAGCCCATTTGCCATAACCCTGCGGCAGCATAACCTTCCTCAGCAGGCCGCATCTGGCCCAAGGGCTGTAGTTTGAGAACCCCTGCTCTAAACAATGCAGGTTGGCACCTTCTCTGCAGCTTAAAGGTCTTAAAAGAACTGTCAGGGCACTGAGAGGTTAATTGAGCTACCAAAGGCCACACAGCCAATAAGAGTCAGAGGCAGGGTTCAAATCCAGATCTTCCCATCAATGAAGCTATGCGGCCTGTTTCAGAATGCCAATCAAAGGCGAAATCCTGAGCGTGGGACTTCCTGGTTCTCAGGCCTGGTTTTTGTCCCTGTGCAGTGATATGTCTCACGAGGATATAAAGGAAAAACAAAGACAGCACTCATCTTCCAGGAGCTGGCCAATTAGTGTATTAACTCTATCTCTTACTACTTAGTTGGAGTTATAATAATAGAAGGCACCTTAATCATAGCAGCAGCAGCTGCAGAAAGTAGATAGTCTGAATGCCCACGAGCATTTCTACTGTTAAATATCGCCATGCTTGGGCTGAGGTGGGCAGAGGAAACAAGATTGTGCAAACTGTAGAATGGCAGATAAGCTATGAGCCAGGAGAAGGTATTCTGGCAGCCATGGAGGTAAATCAAATATATTCCAGAACGGTTAATGACCAATAGTGACATTTTCCTAACTCCCAAACAACAAAAATACTCTAACCAGAATGTAACCTGCCATATCATATCAGCAAGAATTTGTATTTAGATAGCGCTTAAAAAAGCATTACAAAGCATTTCGCCTATCTTATCTTACTTAATCTGGCTATGTAAATTCACAACAGTCCACATTTATGTAGCTGCTTAAGATTGACAAAATGCTTTTATGGATTATCTCATTGGACATCCCACGGTATGGCTTATTATTATTATTATTATTATTATTATTATTATTATTATTATTATTATTATTATTATTCCCATTTGACAGATGAGAAAACTGAGGCTCCGGACAGGCCAATATCAGAAATGAGGATTAAACTTTACTGAATTCAAGTCAGGAGTGCTTTCTCTTATGTATGCTGAGCTGCTTCTGCAATTTCCAAGGATTTTCAGCATGGATGTAAAGGACCTCAAACATTTACTAACTGTGTGATCCTGGGGAAATTTACTTCCCAATTATTTCCCCAAACAAAACAAAAGGCATAGTCCTTATCTTCAAGGAATTTATATTCTTAAGGGTAAAAAGATTCTGACTGGGGACCTGGGAAGCTTTCCTATGAGTACAGAGGAAAACTATTTCAGCTGTAGCATAAGAGTTTTTCTAATCTGGTTGCCTAAAGGGTTAAAAAAAAAAAAAAAGAACAAATTGCTTTCTTGGTTTTTCCATATTTGAAATTATTGAGGTTGCTACTAATAATAAAAATAATAACCATATTCATATATAACTCAAATAATATCTCATAATCATATATAACTTTAAAATTTACAAAGCACTTTTCTCAAAACTCTACAAGAGAGGTATTTTACAAGATGGTATTTTATTTCCACTTTCTAGATAAGGACACTGAGGTTTCTACGAGGTTTATATAGGACTACATAGTGCCAGAGCTGGGATTTTCATCCTAGAGCTCTTTACCGAGTCCAAGCTCAGTGTTCTTTCACTATTCCAAGCTACCTGATCCCAGTTTATGAAGAATTGGTTCCTCAAACCCAAGCTCATCTATGCTATCTGAAGGGAGATCTTGGGAACAACTGCCTGCCGACATTTCATTCTGAATATCAAGTGTGAGATCACTGAAGCAAAGAATGCTTAGGAAGACCAACTAGAAAAAAAAAAAGACACTCAATTATATACAAAGAGCCTTGGGATGTGGGGTCTTGCAAAGGAAGTTTCATCATCATTAAAAAGTATTTTTTAAGCACCCAGGTGTTATGCTAAGTGCCATATCTGTGAATCACAGAATCTCAGTTGGAAGGAACTTGGCAGGGCTAATTTAGTCCAAGCTGCACTTAAGACAGGAATCCCTTCCATAATCCTCTTGTCTTGAAGACCTCCACTTATGGGAAGCCCATCCTCCTCCTGGGAGCAAACTATTATTGATGGTTTTCATGGGTGGATAAGAAGGTTTTCTTGACATCAAGATTTTTTTCTCCCAATATTGCTCAGTCTTCTGGGTCAAGAAGAACAAGTCTAATCATAATCTATTTCCATGATGTGAAACTCAAAGTGAAAGGGTCCTTGAAGACTACACATTAACTTAGAAAACCACACATGAACATTATTGTATTTGTATTTACTTTTGTTAAGTATTTCCTGATTATATTTAAGTCTGGTTGGGGGGGCAAGCAGGTATTTGATAATTCTGCTCTACTAACAATCATCTTAGACAATTATAGCACCTGCCCAGCAGAGCCTCCCTCTGACCAAAATATCCTCCAGTACTTTCATCTGATCCTCAGTGGTCATAGTCTCCAGTCTACTCCAACCCTCCCCCCTTTGCCATCTGGACATAGAATGATTTGTTAATGTCTTGAGTTCAAATCCTTTCTAACTAGAGCACGATAGAGAGAGAAGATCGCCTCTCTTATTCTGGACACTAGATTTCTAGATGACACCCATTTGGTAAATACAGAAATGGCAAATGAAAGAGTGAACAAAGGGAAGTATTTAATAAATTCTGATTATAAAAATTCTGACGAAATGGAAGCAAAAAGCTATTTGTTTCAACTTAGGTCCTCATCTGTACCTTTCTTTAAAATATCCCAGTGGATCTACCATCTTTTCTCCCTAGTTATTTAGAGAAGACGTTTCTCTAGTCATTTCCCCAATGCTAGCAGCTCCCCTTGAGATTACCCCTCATTTACAACATATATACCTAGCACAAAGAACATAGTAAGAGCGAAATAAATATTTGTTGACTATTATTGAGTGAAGGATATTTAATCTCACACAGTGCAACCCATACAATATTTTTTTCTGTGGCTAACATATATAAACGACAAAAATAACGGAGGATAACAATATTGCTCAGTCATATCAGTCATGTCTGATTTTTTATGACTCCATTTGGGGTTTCTTGGGTGAAATAATGGACTGGTTTGCCATTTCCTTCTTCAGCTCATTTGACAGATGAGGAAACTGAGGCAAACAGGGGTAAGTGACTTACTCAGGGTCACACAGCTAGTACATGTCTGAGGCTGCATTTGAATTTATACAGATAACTCTTCCAGACTCCAGGCTCAGAACTCTATTCACTGTGTCACCTAGCTGCCCCTGAAGGGTAGTAATAGGGCAGGGCAAATAAGTAGCAGTTACCTCTAACTTACCCAGGCAGTATGTTCTTTCAAGTAGCAGCCTTTATATTCAATGGTGTTGGGGTGCTTCAACTGACGTAAAAATTTGACTTCCTTAAGAATATCCTGCCATTTCTGCGGTGAACCAGACAAGAAAGAATTTTAGTTTAAGTAGAAAAGTATTTTAATTTCAAATGTTCAAATCTACAGCACTATATTCAATATTTAAAATATCTCTATAGCACATATGCTAAACAGCGACTTAGGACATTGCAAAAACCATGAATATGTTATATGAACTTTTATTATTACTTTAATTCAAATATGCAAATGCAATCTCTCATGCAACATATGATAATAGAGCCATTCGACTAACCCTGATACTATCTGCATTGCCTCTGACTTAATTAAATCCACTTCAAAACAGACTGGAGTGAGCTAGACCAATGGGCATACTTGTCACAGCCTTGTGTGGAAAGAAAAAAGACGTGTTAAAGGAGTGTCTGAAGAACTCATTTCCACTGTTACAGGAAATCCCCCGTAACTTGCTTGATTTAGACCCGTTTAAATACAGAGTTGCCTTGATCTTACCTCATTGGTTTGTTTTCCAGTGTAAGACATTTTCTTAATTGCCACCACTTCATTGGTGTGGGAATTTGTGGCCTACGTGAAGGGGAGAGAAGGGAAATGAGAATTAGCAGGAGAGGAGGCAGGTGAGATGAAATATTTAAATTAAAGTTTTCTCTTCAAACTCCAGATCAGAGAACTGAGAGATTCCATCTTTGAACATTCCTACATTTCAAATCTTTGGACAAATTAAGACATGTCTTTTCTTTTCCTTTCTTTCCCTCCCTTTTTTCTTTTTTTTTTTCTCTTCTTCTCTCTCTGTTTCTCTTTCTGTCTCTGTCTCCCTCTCCCTTTGATGTATCAAGACCCAGTATAGCTACATTCACGGTTCTGAGGTAAAGGATCCAACACAATGCAACTGACACACATTGAGACTAACCGATTTTGGAGAAGTTGTTTGATCATCTTTTCAAATATGATTGGCTTAGCAGGGAAATAGTAGAGAGAATGTTAATACATTTTAATGAATTAAATCAATTTACTTGGGAGACATTTAAGTAAAGATTCACTCTGCCTTCCTATGCCTGCCCAAAACAAGCAAAATGACCATACAAGAGCATTTTCAGAGGCACAAAGAAAATGGCGCATCTGTATACAGCATGGCTCCCAGGTTCAAGTTCTCTTAAAGAGAAGCCGCTGAGCCATCAGGCCCACACAGGTCATGGGCTCTTCATAGGGACACGAAGCTGGAGGGCCTGTCAGAAGTGCCTGCCATGTGTCAGGCCCTGTGCTAAGCATGGGGACATAAAGAAAGGCAAAAGTTAGTCCATGTTTAAGGAAGAAATGACCTGCAAACAACCAAGTACAGCAAACTGCCTTCACGATAAACTGGGGACGGTCTCGGAGGAAAGACGCCAGGATTACGGGGGACAGGGAAAGACTTCTTGCAAACGGTGAGATGTCAGCAGCGACCTGAAGACAGCCAGGGAAGTGAGGAATCAGAATTCCAGCCTGGAAGATGGGCAGTGGGAACGGCCAGAGCTGGGATCTTGTCTAAGAGAGCTGGAGACACTGGCTGCAGAGTATGTGTGTGAGACCGGGAAGCCTCAAATGTGAGAGCTTTTCAGGGCTGACAGCACTGGATGCAGGCCTACAAAGATCACCTTCTGGGCTTAGTGGGGAGAGACCCGAGTGAGGCAGACCCACCAATAGTTACTGCAGTGATCCAGCATGAGGCTCGGAGGGCCCACACAGGCTAACAGCGGTGTCAGAGGAGAAAAGAGACACTATTCACAAAAGCAGAACAGAGAGGATCCTTTCCTCCCACTTTGCAGTGCTGCCCATCTGCTGGCAAGAGATCAGACATGCAGAAGGAGACCTAGGCTGTGAGGGGACGGGGAGGCCGGCGGCACTTTTTAACAACAGGGAAATTAGGAGATGGAGGTTTGGGGTAAATCCAATGGGGTCAGTTTGGCACAAATGTTTATGATGACTGTGGAACATCATGTACGAGATGCTCAACAGGCAGTTGGAGACACGAGACTGGAAATCAGCAGCTACCCAGGTAGATCTGAGAATCCTCATCTGTGGGGGATAACTGAAGTAATGGGAGCCAAAGAAATGACCAAGTAAAGTGGTATAGAGACTGGGGAGGAGAGGGCTTAGGAAATATCCACATGTCCTTGGAGGAAATGCGGCAAAGGAGACCAAGAAGGGGCAGTAATGGAGAAGGAGAACCAAGAGGTAATTGACTCCCATTTTCCTCATTTCTTAATTACTGGGTTTACCTAACTTGGTTCATCTAAGTTAAATACCTTGTCCTGGGTCATACAGCTTGTAAGATTCGAACTCAAATCTTGATTCCAAGTCCAATTCTCTAAACACTATTCCACCTAGTCACCACTTACTTAGTAAGGCACTCCAGGGATCTGATTCTTTAATAACAAAACATCACACACAAAAAATAATCTTTTTATTATCAATTACTAAAAAGAAAAAAAAAGTCCCTTTAAAACTGTGCTTACATAAAGAGTAATAAGGAAAAGCATGGGGTAACCCAAGAGTAATATTAATGGAGGAGAGAGAGGACAAATCTGCATTGTAAATATATGGAATATACAAATGGTAGAGAAAACTAGAAATCTATTAAACAGAGATAGAGAAAAACTTAGGGAAGTTTCAGACTTTATGTGGAATCTTGGCTGCTAAGCTTGAAATAGTATGGCTAAAAAAGGAAAACCACATTTCCACTCAAATGTAATTAAACCATAGTATTATCTAATGGCTTCTTAAGGGTTATTTATAATCAATGTTGATTTGCAGTCAGAAAAGTAGAAAGAAAAGTAAAGAAAACTCAACCCATTGATGAACTTTAACATATCCAAACCAAGAATAATATTTACAAAGTAGTGGTTAATTGAACTTGACAAGTTCACCTGCCCACAAAACCATCCAGTTTACTGAGACTGTCAGAAAATCACTTGGACATGTAGGGAGAAAGGGAAGGGGTGACAAATAAAATTCTGGAAATAGCACTGGAAAATCAATTTCTTGTGGGTCTGTCTCTAGCCCTACAGAATTTCTAGTTTATAAGGTATACTTAAGAATTAAGTTTACCCTTTGTTTAGTCAATTTAAATAAAAAATTAATTTTTGTTAGAGAGAGAAATACTTTCAATGGCTTTCCATCAACCCAATCTAAACACATGGAACTCCTCAAACATTCCAATAAAAGATCTGAATTCAGCTTGAATCTGGAAACGGAGCTCCATGTTGAATTCCATCCTGAAAGACTAGCTTTGGTAGTTCCAAGCCAGAGAGGGAATGGAATAAGAGAACCATATTAAAAAGTTCTATCGTTAAGATTTCTAAACAAAATTTGTGCAAGCTTTGGATCACACATTTTAATCTAATTCTAAAAATTGTTACCATGCTCCAAATATGGGTTAAACAGTGTCCTGGGTGGAGATTTTGGGCCTTACATGATGAAGTGAATTAATTTTATTGCTACACCAGGGAGGAAGAGAAGGTCAGAAGAACAAAGATTTAAAGCACTGTTGTCAAATTCAAATAGAAACAGGGCCATTGAATCAAATATAAGGGTCCCTGTAGGCCACAATCTGACTTGGAAAGCCATATAAGTTTAGATATTTTTTTTTCTTTATCTATACATAAGCATTTTCTGCCTCATTTTGTACTTAGCCTTAATTACTGAATGGGTCTGACCTCAGTGAAAGTGAGGCCTTTAAAGACTTTAGCTCAAAAAGGCCAGGGGCTCCCCCTTCATGCAGGGCCATGTTCAGCCATCTGATCTCTCTCTGGCCACTGGACCAGAAGGCTGAGAGGGAGAAAGTGGGGCCGCTGACCTCGCTTCAATCCAGTTCACTGGCACATCATGGCGTCCCCTCCTTGATGTCACGGATCTCTTCAAGAGTGAAGGACATAAGAAGACATTGACATTAAAATCTGCCGGGAATTGCATTTGAGTTGATTCAGGCCCTTGGGCTGCATGGGGTCTGCAGGCTGTTCAGAGCCTTTTAAGGGATTTTGAGGGACCACTGAGTCCCAACCCCTCATTTACACGTAAGAGAACAGGCTGAGTGACATCAAGTGATGTGCCAAGGGACACACATCTACTAAGTGTCTGAAGCAGGATCCGAACTCAGCTTCTGAGTCTGGCACCATATTAAATAATTTCAATCTCATCTAACAGACTATTTCAAGACTATAAAATATGACTGAATAACTCAACTGGCCAATAGGAACAGGCACTAATACAAGTAAAAGATTATTATGTTATAGTCTATCACACCGCATTATATTATTTATATCTTCCCAGTCTACCCTTGCCTTTGTTAAGACTCCACTTTATAGGTTTAATAGCTAATTTTATAGTGTTTGAACACTAGTAAGTATCAGAAAATCACACACACATAGCTTAAGTGTATATGCATAGTGAAGGAATTTTTTGAATAAGGGAAGCAGGGGATGCTAGCCACTGGGTGGCGGAGGGAGAGGGAGTAGATTGGGAAAAGGCCATTTGTTGACTTCCATCATTTCTTATGACTCAATTAGATTCCACATCCACATACCGCAATTTGTTTATCCATTCCCCACCAGATTAATATCTATTCATAACTGCTACAATACTATATATATACATAACTGCTATACAATACAATAAATGTATTTTTACACACAAGGATCTTTTCCATCTTCCTCTGATGATTTGGGACTATCTGTGTAATAGTGGTTTTGTTGAGTTAAAGTATAAATGGTTTAGTGACTTTTTAGCCATAGGTTGAAACTGCTAACCAGAATGGTTAGACCAATTCACAACTCTATCAACAATGCACAAGTGGGCCGATTTTCCTCTGGCCCCTCTAATTGCGTTATTTTTCTCTTTTGTCATCTTTGCCTATATCATGAGTCATACGTGGAGCCTGAGCTATGCTTTGAAGGAAATGAAAGATCCTGAGAGCTGGAAATGAGGCGAGAAAGCCTTTCAAGTTTGGGTTTTGGGCAAATGTGCCAAAGAAAGAGATAGAATGTTAAGTATGAGAAAAAAGCAAGTAGTTGATTAGAATGTAGAATATATGAGCAGGGAGTGACTTGTGATCACTCTGGAAAGACAGTTTACAACCAAATAGCGAAACATTTCAAATGATAGAAAAGTTTATGTTTTATCCTGAAAGTAAGAAGGAATCACTGAATTTTAATTTTTTTATTATTATAACATTTTATTTACAAAACATATGCATAGGTAATTTTTCAACACTGACCCTTGTAAAATCTTCTGTTCCAATTTTCCCCCTCCTCCTTACCTCCTTCCCTAGATGGCAGGAAGTCCAATACATGTTAAATATGTTAAAAGTATATGTTAAATACAATATATGTATACATATTTATACAGTTATTTTGCTGTACGAGAAAGATTGGATCTAGAAAGAAGGTTAAAAAAACCTGAGAGGGAAAGCAAAAATTCAAGCAAACAATAACAGAAAGAGTAGAAATGTTATGTTGTGTGCATTCATTTCCCATAGTTCTCTCTCTGGGTATAGCTGGTTCTCTTCATTATTGAACAATTGGAACTGGTTTAGATCATCTCATTGTTGAAGAGGGCTACATCCATCAGAATTGATCAATACAAGATTATACAAAATCTTCTTGTTGCCATGTATATTAATCTCCTGCTCCTGCTCATTTCACTCAGCATCAGTTCATGTAAGTCTCTCTAGGCCTTTCTGAAATCATCTTGCGGGTCTGAATTTTAATTTTTTAAAATTATTTTTATCTTCCCCCTCTCCCGTTGAAAACAATAGAAAACCCTTGAAATAAAGACACAGTCAAACAAAGCAAACTCTCTCTTTGTCCATGTCCAAAAACGTCATTTTGAATTCTGAATCTATTACCTCTCTGCCAGGAGATGGTACCCTTCATCACCAGTTCTCTGGAATTATGATAATATTATATGATTATAGTATAACAGTGATTAGTTTCAAGAGGCTTTCAAAATAGTTTTCTTTATAATGTCATGTATAATTTTTTTTCTTTTAACTCATCATACTTTGTTTTGAATCAGTTAATAGAGACTGATAGAGGTCTCAGTTACATTAATTTGCATTTCTGTAAATATTAGTGATGTGGAAATTAATTTCCACATGGTTATTGATGGCTTGGATTTCCTTATTTGAAAACTTCATATTCCTTGACCATCTATAGAAAATAATGCTTTATCTTATAAATTTGAATTTCTTGATTTCAGAGAGGTCTGGAGAGACTTACATGAACTGATGCTAAGTGAAATGAGCAGAATCAGGAGATCATTGTACAAGGCAACAACAAAATTATACAATGATCAATTCTGATGTACATGGCTCTTTTCAACAATGAGATGATTCAGGCCAGTTCCAATGATCTTATGATGAAGAGAGCCATCTACATCCAGAGAGAGGACTGTGGGAACTGAGGGTGGATCACAACATAATATTTTTACTCTTTCTGTTATTGTATGCATTTTATTTTCTTTATCATATTTTCCCTTTTTCATTTTTTTTATGCAGCAAGATAATTATATAAATATGCTTGAATATATTGGATTTAACATATATATTTTACAATGTTTAATATATTGGATTACTTGGCATCTAGGGGATGGGATAGGAGGAAGCGGGTAGAAAATTGGAATACAAGGTTTTGCAAGGGTTAATGTTGAAAATGTATTCATGTATGTATGTATATGTATATATATATATACATATATATATATATATATACACACACACACACACACACACACACATATATATATATATACACACACACACACACACACATATATATATATATATACACACACACACACATATATATATATATATATATACACACACACACACACATATATATATATATATATACACACACACACACACACATATATATATATATATATATATATATATATATATATATATATATATATATATATTTCCCCCCTGAGGCAATTGGGATTAAGTGACTTGCCCAGGGTCACACAGCTAGGAAGTGTTAAGTGTCTGAGGCAGATTTGAACTCAGGTCCTCCTGATTCCAGGGCCAGTGTTCTATCCACTATACTACCTAGCTACTATGCACATGTTTTGAAAATAAAAAACTTTAACAAATAAAAAACAATGTGAATTTTTCTATATCTTAGACAAGTGATGTTTACCAGGAAAACAAATTTAAATTTTTTTTTCTTTTTAATTTTCTAATCCCTCTCAAATGTTTCTTTTCCAATTTTAGCTACACTACTTTTGCTTGAGCAAAAACTTTTAAGTGTCATACAATCAATATTGTCCATTTTATCTCATGTGATCTTCTCAGTTCCTTGTTCAATTGTGAAATCTACCCTTCCCCATAGTTCAGAAAGGTATTTCTTCCTTGCTCCTGTAATTTGCTTATGATCACCTTTCATGTCTGGGTCATCGTATACCTTTGAAATTTACTGTGCTATAGGGTGTGAGGTGTTTGTAATTTCTGCCAGAGTACTTTCCAGTTTTCCCAGTGAGGGTTGTTGTTTTTTTGAGTGATTCCCTTCCCCAATAACTGGGGCCTTGCATTCATCAAACACTATGCTACTGTGTTTGTTTGCTTTTGTATCAACCTTTCTTTTTTAACTAATACCAGCAGTTTTGATGATTAATATTTCTATTTCTGTAAATATTTCTATTTTGGCTGAGTGTTTTGGAGTTGAATTTATATAATTTTTGGTTGTGTTTTAGTAAATAGCCCCCCAAATATTGTATTTTCTTAGTTATTTTGAATAGAATTTTGCTTTTTAATCTCTTCCTTCTGGGTTTAGATTGTGAGTTCCTTGTGGATAGAGACTGTGTTTTACCTCTTTATCTATTGCTAATGCTAAAATAGTATCTGGCACATAGTAGGACGGTAAATGTTTATTGACCTTTTTTTTTAAATTCCCTTAACAATATTTTACTTTTCCAATTACATGTAAAGATAGTTTTCAGCATTCATTTTTGTTCCAATTTTTGTCTCCCTCCTTTTTTCATCTCCTCCCTCCCTAAAAAAGCCAGTGATTTGAAATAGATTATACATATACAATTTTCCATTCAGTTTCAATTAATTTTTAGTTGACTAAGGCTCTGTAGATAATTATAGCATCTGTAAAAAGTATTTTTTTCTTCTCTCTGGCTATATTTACTCCCTTGATTTCTCTTTCTACTCTTATTATTATAGCAAGAATTTCCAGCTCTAAATTAAATAATAGCGAGGATAAGGAGAATCTTTATTTTACCTCTGATTTTACTGGAAAGGACTCTAAATTTTTTCTACAACATGTGCTATTTGATCTTTGTTTCAGATAGATGTTATTGAATATGTTAAGGAAAAAATAATTTATTCCTATGTTTTCTAACATACACACACAAAAAAAAATAAGTGTTGGATTTTGTTAAAAGTTAATTTAGCATCTACTGACATAAATGAGATTTTATTATTAACATTGCTAATTTTTAAAATATTCATAATTTCCTTTATATTGGGCCAAGTCTACATTCCAGATACAAATCTGCATGTAAAATCATTTTAATATATTCTAACATTTATTAAAAAGTTTTATGTCAATCTCCATCAGGGAAATTAGCCACTAGTTTTATTTCTGCTTTGTCTCTTTCTGGATTAGGTATTAATATTATATTTCTATCATAGAAAGAAACTGGAAAAGTTCTCTTCTCCTCCCCTTCTGCGTTTATTCAAACACTTTACACAGTGCTAGTATTAACTGTTCTTAGAAGGGAAATCACTTGAAAATACATCTCATCCTGGAGATTTTATTTGTGACTTAATTTATGGCCTTTCAATTTCCTTTTCAAATATTGGGCTTTTAAACTAATTTTTTTTCCTGCTAATATGATTGTTTTATAGTATGACAAATATTTATCCATTTCACCTAAGTTATAAGTGTCAGCATAACATTAGGCAAAATATTTTCTGGTAATTACTTTACTGTGACAATTATTGGAATTATCCTTTTACATTTTTGATATTAAAAATTGGTCTTCCTCTCTTTTTTGAATGAGATTAGCTGTTTATTTATTTTATTTTTCAATTAAAAAGTTCCATATTTTATTTATTAATTCAATGCAATTTTTTTTTGGCTTTTATTTTTTAAATCTCTGATTTCCTAATGTTTTATTTTGTTTAGTTGGATTTTTGGATTTATTTTTAGTCAACATTTTCTACTGTATGTGTAATTCATTGACTTATTCTTTCTTTTTTTGTTGTTGTTGATGAGTTCTAGAGATGCAAATTTTTTTTCCTAATGACTGTGTTAGTTGTATTCCATAGTTCTGGTATACTGTTTCATTATTATCATTTTTTGATGAAATTTTCTATTATTTTTGTAATTTATTCTTTGATCCACCAGTCCCTAAGGTTAAATTATTTAGGCTCTAATAGATTGTTAATCTTTCCTCAAAGGACTTGTATTGAACACATTTTTTATTGCTAATGATCAATAAATCATAGGTTGAATATTTCTGTTTTTTGAATTATTGGTGAGGTTTTTAAGTTCAAGTACATGAATGGCTGAGAAGCATTCTGTTCTCATTTAGTAATTGTCATTTATCTATCTTCTCTTATTTTTTCTAAAGTTTTGTTTAGATCCTTGAATTCTTTCTGATTTATGCTTTGATTACATATTTTTTTCAGGTCTGAAAGAAGTACATTAAGGTTCTCTAGTATTATAGTCTTTTAATATCTACTTTCCCCTATCATCTGATTAACTTTTAAGTGTTTCATGTATAGTTATTACACATTGATATTGATTTATTACTTATGGTGACTTTAAGTGTAATGTAGTTTCTCTGAAATGTAATTTTATCATTTGTATATTTACTATAGCTGCATTTGAAATTATGATTGCTACCTATGTTTTTTGAGTTCAGATAAAGCAAAATAGATATTGCTTAAGTCTTTCACTTTAATTCTATGTAAATTTTTATGTTTCAAATATTTTTAATAAGCAGAATATTATCGAATTGCCCTGCTCCTACTTCCAGAATTTTACTTTTTCTTTCAATTCCCTCTCATACTCCTCACTGCAGGATATTTAACCCATAAGTATTCTGTTATCTAATCCTGCCCTCCCTCATAACCCACTATTTTCTGATTTCTTCCATTCTTCAGAGTTTAATATATTTTTATCCTGCAGTATCTCTCTGTATAAAATTATATTCAAATTTCCTTATTAGTCCATTACAGGTGAAAGTGAGGTTCATGGAATGCTCATTCTCCTCTACTTCTACCATCTCTATTATGTGAGATAATGATTTTCTTTGCTTTTCTTTTTTTTTTTTTTGGTCTTCTTTTTCTCTATAATATAAGTCCTAACTTTCCATTTCCAATTTCTTCTAAGGTTATCAAAACAGAGAAGCTAGCCAGCATTTAGAAAGCCTGTTAAGATTCACAATGTAAAAGTATTACACATCTCATTTGAACTTCACAGCAACCTTACTGAAATAGAGGCTGTTATTGTGGTCATTTTACAGGTGAAGAAACTGAGGTAAACAGGGTGAAGTGACTTGTCCAGGATCACACAGTTAATGAGTGTCTGAGATAAAATTTGAATTCAAGTCCTCCAGACTTCAGGTCCATCACAAAGGGGGAAAAAAGGTAAGAAGCTTAAGGAGATGACCGGCTTAAGTGAAGTTTGAAGTAAGAACAAAGATGTGAAAAACTAAAACCAATTCAATATCCAAATCACCAAGTAATTGCATTGGGACAATAAAAGAATACTTATTTGCATTCTTATTTTCATTATGTGGGTGAATGAGGGTATTCTGAGTTCAATAAAGTAGCCCCACAAACCTATACCTTTATAGTCTTATAGGAGTAGATCCAAGATGAATACACTAATCCGTAGGCCTGTTTTCTTTCATCCCAGATACAATAATGACTCATCTTTTAATCCTGTATTAACTTCTCAATTTACTTATATAAACCCAAACCCATGGAAATGTTCCATGGAATTATTTTCATAGTTTATGAAGAAAGTTTATCCCTCAAATATGGCAAAACATTTTCAGAAAGTTTACTCTGATTGGCCAATATCTGCTTCTATTCAAAACTAGCCATTTATTTTTTCGAGATTTTACACATCTACTCTCATCTGAATGATGCTCCAGGAGCCGGGCCAGACTGCTGATCAGTCTAAGTAGGTTTCTTGGCATCTGCCTTTGCCAAGTAGTCAGGATGTGACTAAAGAGTCAAGGAGCAGGATTGTAGTATTGACATGTTAATGCTTCAATTGCCATATTCAGGTCATTATATAGTCTATCCAGATGGCTGGAATCCATAAGCAGTCCATAAGAAATGCTATAAAACATCACATCTTCTGGCCTAAATCTAATTTTCTGTGCATTGATGGCATCTTCCAGGACACGGCGATGTAAGGTGCCAAGTTTGCTGTAGGATTCATTGGTGATGTAGAAAGGGATGTGTCACAGATATCAGCGAAGAGCAAAAGTATATCTTTGAGAATCTCCCTGAGTATATTCTTTTGAATCAACTCAAGCCTCCAATCCATTAAAAATTCCCTAATAGAAATTGTGCATTTCTACCTATGGTTTACCTGATTGTATTGTTCCTCCCCCCCACTTTTCCATAAATACCTCCTATATTTTGTTTTGGGATAATATAATGCCCATTTCTGCAAATTACGGTGTCTTAACCCGTGAACTTAAAAAAAAAAGTTAGTAACTATATTTTGATCTTATTGGTTTCCTTTGTAATCTGATGTATCTTATTCACTTCCATCCATTGTGAGGAACCATTAGCTCCACTAAACTCCCAAAGGGGTCTATGACACAGAAAAAAAAAATCAAGGAGTCTTATTTTGATTGATATTGGCTATTTGGTTAAGTCAAATTTAAGGTTGTCTATTCTTCAATTGCTGGCAAGATGAATTATCTGGCCGTGGCATCCCACGGAACAAAGACTGATAGAAAGTGGCTTTTGGTCCCATGTGGCTTTCTTCCCTTCCCCCATATTGATAATGATATAAGCAAAAAAAGGAAAGATGGTGGTAAAAATCATATAGTTTTCATATTGTTTATAAAAACAAATTTAACTATTACTGCTTGAAATGTAAGATTATTGCCAAAAAAAACAATGTGGTACCATCCTAATAGAGGAACTGAACCACTTCAGTATCAGTATCGACTTTTTCCTACAAATTAAACAAGAAGACACTAGAAATTATGACGAAACGGGGACCGAAAAGATCACAGAAGATACAATGGACAATTAATGACATAAAATTAAAATGGTTTTGCACAGGCAAGTCCAATACAGCTAAGGGAAAATGACAAGTAGGGAAAAAAAACTTGACATCCAATTTCTCTGATAGAGGTCTGATATCTAAGTTATATAAAGAATTGATTCAGATTTCTAATAATAAATCTCCCCAATGACAAATGCTCAAAGGATATGAATATTTCTTAAGGGAAAACCACCAAATTATCAGAAAATTACATGAAATAAAATCTATAACTAAAGTCACTTATTGATTCAAGTGATCAATAAATCATGTGAAAATGCATCAAATCACTAATAATCGTAGAATGCAAATGAAAGCAACCATGAGCTTCTCTCTCATTGCCATAATTTTAGCGAAGCTGACAAAAATGAAAATGACAATTGCCGGGAAGGCTAGCAGAAAGCAGGCACAGTGGTACATCGTGGAACTGTGGCTTGATCTAGCTATTCTGGAAAGCAATTCAGGACCACGGCCTCATAATGACTAAAAGGTGCATACTCTCTGGCCGGCCGGACTGCTGCTAGATTTATACCCTACGGAGATGAGGTAAAAGAGCAGGTGCTCCCGTCCTCAAGGAGCCTGATGTTGTACTAGAGGCACTCCAGGTGTCGGTGAGATGGCTCCTCGGCACTCTGGGGCTGCACGTAATCAGCACGATGTCATCCACGAGCGGGAGCCGCTGCAGAACCTCATCATTTCGAAGGAATTCCTCTTCTGCCTGGGCTTGGTCTGTGCAGGGCGTTGTTCTCGGGCATCAGGACTCAGATTCGAGAATCACCATAACAGGTTATTTCTGTGGCTGCATGTGTCAGGGATTCTCGTTTGATCTTAACGTGTGAGTGAGAAAGGCAGTGTTGGAGGGCAGGGTGTGCTCGGCCTCATGCAGTCAATATCTGTGAGTATATATGTAATTAATGACTGACACATTCACGAAGATCTTGTGCACAGACTTTTCAGTCAGCTCTGTGACAGTAAAGATAAATCCTTGTACACAACAGCGCGCCCATTGCCTTAAGGACTGAGGCCCTGGGTTGTGCAGGTTGGGGCCATCACTACACCTCCCACGTGTTCCCACATGTGCTGTCTGAGCTCTGGCCATCACTGCTCCCAGCAGGACACAGGCCCCGCCTCCGGGACCCTGGGCCCTACTGGGAGAGAGTTCAGCTTCTGTTGCCCAGCTTCCTCGGCTCTGGAGCCCTGGCCCGAGTAGAAGGTTTTTTGATTTTCCCGGGAGGCAGCGGAGATGAAGTGACTCGCCCAGGCTCCCACAGCTATGAAGTGGCTTTGATCCGAACTCGGCTCCTCCTGTGCCCCTGCGCCACCTAGAAGAAGGGCATTCGGCGGCAGCGGCAGTCTGGGCCTGAACTGCGCCCGAAGACAGGGCCAAACAACCCCTGAGGACGAAGAGTGAATCTTTCTCCCTGAGCCCGCTGTTGGCTCGGTCTAGGGGACAGTTAATTACACACCGGGGCCCACACGGCAACGCTGGGTCAGCCCACGAAGGGCCAGTGCCCGGACAAGGTGGAGCTCCTCACTGCAGAGCTGCCCCCCAATACAGTAGCTCACTGAGACCCTGCTGTCAAAGCAATACCCGACTGCAGAACGCGCTCGTGCCCAGAAGGGCAGCAGACTGCCCTCCGGCCCTGCGATTAACAAGGGACGGCTCTGCTCCCGGCGCGGCCCGGGCACACATCAGTTGGCTTCAGATCTCTTCTTAAAAGGCTGCTTTGTCACGCTTCTTTCTTCGAAGTCATTGTGATGAGCCTGTCCCACATACAGGGAACTGGTTCGAGTGACCCATTTAATGGCTGGCCGGCTTGGGGGAGCTTTTCTAGTACTAAGCGCCGAGGAGCTCTGGCTTCTCCCCACAGAGAGGTCGTGAAACTTCCTTGTAGTCAACTGAATTCTGCTGTAAAACGGGGTTAAGGTCACATTTCACGGCAAGTTAATTGTTCCACAGAAGGTAAAAATCTCTGTTCTTTCATTCCTCTCCCTTCCACTGGACCAGCACTTATTAGGTGCCTACTACATGCCCCATACGTAAGGGGGTTAGGGATCACATAGGATGAGGAGGAGACAATTTCTTGGAGGCGACAAAGAGTGCCCAGGAAAGTCTTCCTGTAGAAGATGCTCCCCGGGCTGTCTGCAGGGAAGTCAAAGGAAGGAAGGAGAGCCGGCCAGGAGGTGGCAGGGCCCCTGGGTGAGTAACAGAGAGCAGGCCAGAGTGTGGCTGGAAACACAGCCCGGGGCCAGGGTGTGGGGGCTTTAGAAGCGAAAACAGGAATCTATATTGGGGAGTCTCGGGAGAGGATGACAAAGATGAGGAGTCAGTTAGAGGGTCACCATCTCAAAAGCAGGAAAGGGAGGCCAGGGGACCTGGGAGGGGAGGAGTGAGTGGAGGGTGCAGTGAGGATGGAGGGCAGGTACCAGAAGGGAAGGAGAAATGGAAAATAGGGGAATCAGTCAAAGAGAACAACTTCCTGGGCCTAGATCATGGATGAGAAGCCCCTGAAGCTGAAGGGATCAAGAGGAAAACCACCACCACGTAGGGCTGAGAGGGAGCACAGACCATGGAAGCTGGGAAGGCTGATCTCCAGAAAGCAAGGGTTATTGAGAGACCACAACATGGGAACATCACAGGAGTCTCTGAGCCTGAGGGCAGAGACTGGGGTGGAGGGGAAGGCTATGAGCCAGCCAGGTGGGGGACAACTGAGGAAAGCCGGAGGATGACCTGAGGGCTGGTTCTTCTAGGTGGAGTGAACTTACAAGGAGCTGACTCACAGCAGCACAAGGGTGTGGAGAAGGGAGTAACCCCAATGTGCTGGAGTAAATGGGAGAAGGTCCACTCACGAATGGAGGACATAATTAGGGAGGGAAGCTCAGCGGGAGACAGGCTTCCACGGGTGCTGGATCCCTTCTCTCTCTCATGGAAACCATGGAACCAACTCCACGGTCATCATTCTGTGACCAGCTGTGCCGAATGCTCCACCTTTGGGAGGAACTAGGGAGAGATGCCTTTCAAACAGAACTTTTGCTCTCAAGAAAGACAAAATTCCATATGGCAGAATATACATGCAGATATCACTTTTGCTTGCCAGTCAGTCAATAAAAGTGCTTATCATACCTTTACTGTGTGTCAGGCCATCGGGATAAAAAGAAAGGGGAAAATACGGACCCTACTGGCAAGAAGCTTTCCTTGTAATGGGAAAACAGTGCACACACACACACACACACACACATTATCCATACAAAATTAAATAGAGTATAAATGGAAGGTAAGCTCAGAGGGAAGGCAGAAGGATTCTAGGGTGAAGGGGTGATCAGGAAAGACTCCCTAGTCTGATTGGATGTGAGTTTGAAAGAAGTCAGGGAAGCAGGGAGAAAGGGATGACTGGGGGAGCCTTCCTGGCTTGGCTAAAGGCTTAGAGCCGGGAGATGGGACGTGGCCAGTAAGGAGGTCAGTCCTATAACAGAGCACGTGAAGGGGAGAAGATGAAGGGCTTTAAAGGACAAATGGGGGAGTTTGAGCTGGGTCCTGGAGGTAAGATTGGAGCTTATTAACTAAAAGAACAACATAGGTCTGCCTGAGCTCTAGATAATCACCCGGGGAACTAAGGAGTAGATGGACTGGAGTGGGGAGAGACAACACAGGGAGATCCACCAGAAAATCATTCCAGTTGTGAGAGCTGCTGGCAGCTACATGAGCAGAGAAAAGCAGATGCACAGTAGAGATGCTGTGGAAGTACAAAAAGCCCCATAGAGCTAACTCTTGTATATATCTGTGTTTATTCACCTTGTACTTACGCTGCATTTATTGTGGCGTGTACCACTTGTCTCTCATTAGAATGTAAGCTGCCTGAGGACAGGGATTCTTTTATACTTTAATTCTGAGTCCCTAGTACAGTTTGGGATACACAGTAGGCAGTTAATGAATGCTCATTAATTTAAGTAATGAATTAAGGTTACTTTGATATATCCAATGAACTGGATTTTTATAAAGGTACTCACAAAATAAACAGCCCCAAAGCTTCCATGTCCAATTTCATGTAAACCAACAAAAATGTCTTCAGGATCCTCCTTATAGAACAGGTCTGCTATCTCTGGGTCCTTTGGCACCCCTTTGCGCATGGTGAAGAGTATTACAACCTCTGTTTGTCAATATCCCAATCAGTTTTTCCCTTCATTGACAAAGGAGTTCTTGATAAACCTTCAGCACCTAAAAAAAAAAATACTTCATCGTTAGCTTACTTCCAATGCGGATTTTGTTTTCCTCATCCAGAGGCTTTTAAAATTACATTAGAAGAATAGAGGCCATAATTGGCATAGTTTATTTTTTTCCTTCTGAAATGTTTTTTTTAATTCTTTTATTAATACATTTTTGACATCCTTTTCTTTTTAAATTTTAAGTTTCAAATTCTCTTCCTCCCACCCATTCTCCCACTCATTGAGTAGGCAAACAATTATATCACTTATACATATGAAATCATGGGATAGCTTTTTAAAAAAATTATCTTGGCTGAATTTTAATCAATTAAAGACATTCTGATAACCAATATTCAGATTTTAGGTTATAACTTAGCAGCTCTTTATCACTTCCCAGAAAGTGACTTCTGCAATTCTGAAGCTATGTTAATGTGAAATGAAAGAGGCCAGTTGTTCGGTTGCTATGGAAAACATCCTGTTCTCACGGTTTCTATTAATAAGAGGGTATCACTTTTGATAGTTTCAAATGCTGATTGACCAGCTTATTTGCATACTTTTTTTGATTTTAACAGCAGTTTTTTAAAAGAAAAAATTAAATTTAGACTTTCACATAATTTGTCATAAACAAGCTCAAAAATATTTAACTGTCAAATGTATCATATGAGATTCAGAGGGCCTCGGCTTCTTCCCCTTTCAACAGATCTACTTAATTTTTATAGCTTTGTGTTAAAAAAAAACACAAAACTATCCATCACATTGGTTTAAAATGCAAACATATAAAATGCATAAGCCACATAACCCTCTTTTTAACTTTTTCTGCAGCATAGCAAATTAAGATACTGACCAGAGCCCAATAATGATGCATTTTAAACTTCCTAACTCTACCAAGACAATCCATGATAAGTTCAGGTTTATAACTATCAAGCTGTACTCTTATCTCCTTGTCTCTTTCTTAAACAGTGACGTGGCACAATGGACAGAGGAAAACCCAAATTCAAATCTTGCCTCAAATATTTAGTAGCTGTGTCATTCTGATTCTGGGCAAGTCATTTAACTCTTCTCTCAACCTCAGTTTTTTAACTTATGAAATGGGGATGATAATAGTAGTACTTCCTTCCCGGGGTTGTTGAGGGAATCAATGCAGATTATATCTAATAAAAATACTTCGCAAACCTTGAAATGACATATAAATGTTAATTACTATTGTTTATTTATTGAAACAGGTTTTGGTGTGCTTAATTTTAAGAAAAAAGATTAAACACCAAAAGTCCCATACTTAACTTGTTTGCTTTCCTTCCAAACCTGCTCCTCCTATCTCTTTCTGAGGTCCCACTATTTATCCAGTCTCTCAGTTCTGCAAACTGACATATTATTTTGATTCTTATATAATCAGTTGTCAAGTCCTGCCAATTCTACACCTAACATATGTTTAATCCGGTCTACATGGCCCCCTTAGATCCTTTCACTGTTCTAGATCTCTGACTTTTCTCCTCCAATTCAATAATCATTTTTAGAAATTTCATTTTCATTATCTTCCAATTTCATGTAATTTTTTTAACATTTGCTTTCTGAAAATTTTTAGTCCAAATTCTCTTCTCCTATCCCTCACCCCTTCATAAAATGGCAACCAATTTTACATAGTTTATACATGCAGAAAACATTTCCATATTAACTATGTTGTAAAAGAAAACTAACTAAAAAAAATCCCAAGAAAATAAATTAAGTGAAAAAAGAAAAAAAGTATGCTTCGATCTGTATTCAGACTCCATTAGTGCTTTCTCTGGAGGCAGATAGCATTTTTTATTGTGAGTCCTTCAGAACTGTCTTAGATTACTGTATTGCTGAGAATAGCTAAATCATTCACAATTTATTATTGTTCAATATTATGTTCTGCTTATTTCACTTTGCATCAGCTCATGCAAATTTTTTCAGGTTCTTTTAAAAGTATCATCCTTTCTTATGACACAATAGTATTTCATCCCGATCATGTATTACAACCTGTTCATCCATTCCTCAATTTAAAGACTCTCCTCAATTTCGAATTCTTTGCCATCACAAAGAGAGCTCCTAGAAATATTTTTGTACAAGTATGTTCTTATCCTATTTTTTGAAAAATGTTTTTGGGATATAGACCTAATAGTGCTATATCAAAGGGTACTGGTTTTGGCTGTATCCTATAAATTTTGACATTCTGTCTCATTGTTATAATTCTCTTTAATGAAATTCTTGGTTGTTTTATGTATTTGTTCTTTGATTCACTCATTCTTTAGGATTAGATTATTTATTTCCAATTACTTTTTTTAGGATATATTTCCATGAATCTTTATTGAATGAAATTTTTGCTTCATTATGATCTGAAAAGGATGCATTTAATATTTAATTTTTTTCTGCATTTAGCTATAAGGTTTTTTAGGTCCTAATACATAGTCAATTTTTGTATAGGTGTCATGTACTGCTGTGAAAAATGCATATTCCTTTGTGTTTCCATTCAGATTTTCCAGAGGTCTATATCTAACTATATCTAACTATAACTAACTAAAGATTTTGTTCTAGCCCCTTATTATTATTCTGTGTATCTGTGCTTCAAGTGTGTTTCTTGTAGACAGCATTTTATAGGATTCTGGTTTTTAATTCATTCTGCTGTCGACCTCTATTTCATGGGTAAATTCACATTCACAGTTATGTAGACTATGTATTTCTTTTCATCCTGCTTCCTCCCATTCATTCTTATTACCCCCACCTCTTTACCTGATCCATGGTTAAAAGTGTTTTGCTTCTGACTGCCATCTCCCTTACTCTACTCTACCTTCTATCAACCTCTTCCTTTTCCCTTTTACTTTTCTGTAGTATAAGATAAGATTTCTATATCTAACTTAAGTGAGCATCTTTTTTGTATCTTTTAATATAAAACAATTTACCCCATTCTACCTTTCCTTTACCCTTTCTCTCTTACTATCTCTCTTTTTCACCAATCTTTTTTTTTTTTAATTTATAATCCCAACATGGTCAACTTGTATCCAGCCCTCTTTCTATGTATACACTTTCTAACTGCCTAATAACAATAAAGTTCTTAGGTGTTATAAATATTTCATTAAATGTTCATTTTTTTCTCCCTGAAAGATTATACTCAGTTTTCCTGGGTAGGTGATTCTTGGTTGTAAGCCTAACTCTTTTGCTCCCTGGAATAACATATTCCAAGCTCGCCACTCTTTTAAGGTTGGAGCTGCTAAATTTTGTGTGATTCTGACTGTGGCTCCGTGACATTTGAATTATTTCTTTCTGGCTGCTTATAACATTGGAATTTGGCTATAATATTCTTGGGAGTTTTCATTTTGAGATTTCTTTTATAAAGTGATCAGTATATTCTTTCATTTGCTAAGATTTCCCCTTGCAGAATGGACAGATGAGAACAATTGGTTCCACTGGCCATGAAGGAGACTCTGTGGAGTGCTTAGAGCTGGGTCACACCAAGGTCATTCACTGTTTCTATGCCATTATCAGTCATCTTTCCCTTTGTTTTGCCACTGGCAGAAAAAGGAGGCTGATAAATTTGTGTAATTGTTTCATTTAAATCTAATTCATATTCAAATCAAAACATCACACTATGATTTCATATGTCCTCTTCAAAACTAAGACCAAACAACAATTTAACCCTTTGGTTTTAGGATATCAGGGGAGTTTTCCTTGATAATTTCTACAATATGGTATCCAGATTCTTTTTCTGAATCATGGCTTTCAGACACTCCAGTCATTCTTAAATTACCTCTCCCAGATCTATTTTTCAGGGGCAGCAAGACAGTACAGTGGATAAAGCACTAGCCCTGAAGTCAGGATTTAAGTTCAAATATGGACTCAGACGTTTAATACTTCCTAGTTGTGTGAACCTGGGAAAGTCACTTAACCCCAATTCTCTCCCCACCTCCCTCAAAAAAGAAAAGAAAAAAAAAAAAGAAATTCCAGATCTATTTTATAAGTCAGTTGTTTTTCCAATGAGGTAATCTACAGTTTCTTCTATTTTTTCATTCTTTTGATTTTTCTTTATTGTTTCCTGATATCTCAACTTTTACTTGCCCCGTTCTTTTTTTAAGGCATTATTTTCTTCAGTGAGCTTTAGTACCGCCTTTTCTATTTGGCCAATCTTACTTTTTAAAGAGTTCTTTTTTCAGTGAATTTTTGTACATCTTTTGGCCAATTTTGTTTTTTAAGAAATTAGTCTTCAGTGAATTTTTGTAACTCTTTTACAATTTGTCCTATTCTGTTTTTTTCCCCTAAGGCATTATTTTCTTCAGTATTTTTGGTGCCATTTTTTAAAAAAATGAGCTGTTGACTTGTTCCCATAATTTTTTTGCATCACTCTCATTTTTTTCCCAATTCTTATTTTACCTCTTTTAAATGATTCTTTAAACTCTTTTTGAGCTCTTCTAGGGTCTGAGACCAATTAGCACTTTTCTTTGAGGATCTGCATGTAGTTGTTTTGATTTTGTTGTTTTCTGAATTTGTGTTTTGATCTTCCCTATCACCATAGTAACTTTCTATGGTCAAGTTCTCTTGTTGTTGCTGTGATTTGATCATTTTCTTCAGATTATTGATTAACTTTTAATTTTATATTAAAATTAACTCTGCTCTCCCAGGGAGGAAGGGGCAGTGTTGTAAATTTCAGATTTTTTGTACTGTTACAATATAAGAATCTTTCGTGTAGTGGCAGCAAAGGGTCCCCTATTATTTCATTCTTATAAATTGTCCAATTCTCTTACCATCTGTGGGCTGAGAAACTACTACCATGGTCGAGATTTAGTTATCTCCAGGGCCTGCTGCTGTTCCTCCCAGTGCAGCTTGCACTGGCAATGCTAGTTCTGCTCTGAGCTCCACTCTCATTCCACTGAGACAGATCTTTCCTATCAAATTTCCAAGTTGTCTTGGACTAGGAAATTATTTTGCCCTGTCCTTTTGTTGGTTCCGCAGCTGGAGCACTTAAGGAACTATTTAAATGTTGTTTAGAGGTGAATTTGAGAGAGTTCAGAGGAATTCTCTGCCTTTACTATGACATCTGGTCTCTGCCCTGATCTATAATCTTTTAAGATTTTTTCTCTGGAGGCCTGGAGAGACTTACATGAATTGATGCTAAGTGAAATGAGCAGAATCAGGAGATCATTATACACTTCAACAAGAATACTATATGAGGATCAATTCTGATAGACGTGGCCCTCTTCAACAATGAGTGGATCCAAGTCAGGCCCAAATGATCAGTAATGGACAGAACCAGCTACACTCAGCGAAAGGGCATTGGGAAATGAGTGTGGACCACAACATAGTATTTCCACTCTTTCTGTTACTGTTTGGTTGCATTTTTGCTTTTCTTCTCAGGTTATTTTTACCTTCTTTCTAAATCTGATTTTTCTTGTGCAGCAAGATAACTGTATAAGTATGTATACATGTATTGTATTTAACATATACTTCAACATATTTAACATGTATGGGATTACCTGCCATCTAGGAGAGGAGGTGGAGGGAAAGAGGGGAAAAATTGGAACAGAAGTTTTTGCAAGGGTCAATGTTGAAAAATTACCCATGCATATGTTTTGTAAATAAAAAGCTATTTAAAAGAAAAGATTTTTCCTCTGGATCCACTGCCACTATCTTAAGATAGGGTTCATTACCTGTCACCTGGATTACTGCAATAGCCTTTTAATATATTCCCTCACCTTCATTCTCTCCCTTCTACTCTTTCCTTCATAAACTGCAAGAATATTAACTTTTTTCAATAGATTTTGTAATATCTCTCCTATGTTCAAAAATCATCAATGAGTCCCTATTATCTCTTAGGGGATCTCAAATTCCTTTGCATGATATTCAAGAACTGTCACAATCTGGCACATCCTATTTTTCTCACATTATTATCTCATATCTTTATGCTCTGGCCAAACTGGTCTACTCCTTGTCCCTGAATATGTGCCAGGACTTGGAATACTATCCATTACCACTTCAGCAGCTGAGTTAATTTTTAAGATCGATTCTATTATGTAATATTATAAAAAAAAACTGTTATAATAATCAGTTTCCTTTAAACGTAAAGACAATATAATGACCCCTACAGTTCTCATGTAGTTCCTCCTCTTCAACCTTAGGGAGTTAAGACAAAAAGTTATACATTTATTGCTCTAAGCCTCCATTAAGGAAAATTTTTAACGTTTAGGAAGATGTTAAGTTCACTTCTTCTCTTTCCAATTTTATCCCTGGATTCTTTTTGTTGCAGTAAAGATTCAGGTGAAACATTTGGATAATGAAATAACAAATTACACTACAGTCTATTATAAAAAGATTTCTATTCCATTATAGAAAGATACTAGCAGAAAAAAGTAAGAAAATCTTTTCTCTGAGCTTCCTTTAATCTTTGAAAAGATGGGCACACTAGACTCATCCTGAGTTTTCTGCTACTAGACGCCTAACAAGGTCAATAGCCTTTCTCAGTCTTTCTCTTCACTGCCAAAACTCAGTCTTACCTCTTTTTTTTTTCCATTTCTGGCTGCCTCCTACCCCCACCCACCTCCACCACCTGACTGTTGGTTCTTTTAGGTTCTATGTGACCCAACTCCTTACTCTTTGCTTTCAGATCATCAGTATTTCTAATTAGTCCTGAAATAACAAATCTTTTTCTGTAAAAGTTTCTTGGGGTGTGAACAAATCTCTCAAACAAAACCTCTGATTTAAGAAAGAATATAAATCCTGTTCACACTTGGTACTTATCAACTGATTCAAAAAGTGGTTTTTAAAAAAGTTACATGTATACATTCATTTTTAACATATTGCCATATGAGTCATGTTAGGAAAGAAAAATCAGAATAAAAGGGTCAAAATACGAGAAAGGAAAAACTAAACAAAAGAAAAAAAGATGAAAATAATATGCTTCAATCTGTCAGATTTTTATTCTATCAAAGGAAATTACCCAACAAAGGAAATTACATTTAAGTGAGGGGAGATAATCAATAATTATAATAAAAATAATATAATAATAATTATATAATCTTGACTGTCCAGTTGATAATGACCATTTTTAGATTTCACATACCATTAATTTTTTGGGGGGAGAGGGGGCACTTTATAAAGTACTTACTATAAAATAATGCCTATTTAGTTGTCTCTGTTCCTGTCCTATTCTCCTACTAAACTCTAAGTACTATGACAGCAATAGCTATATCTTAATTTTATTAGATAAAATTCTATGTCCTTAGTACCTAATACAGTGTTTTACATATAATAGGGTTTTTATGTTTGTTGAATGAAGAAGTCATAGAAAGGGAGGGTGGCTTAGTTCTTTCATCTCTTTCTCATTTCAGGAAATATTTATTAAATGCTTACACTGGGCTAGGAACTGAGCTAAATACTGGAGATATCTCCCCTTCTGCTCATATGCCTGAAATTTTCCTAAAACACAAATATTGCTACACCTACACTCAATAAATCGCAGGACCTTCTTATTACTTCTAGGATCAAACATAAATTCTCTTGTTTGACATTTAAAGCCTTTCATAACCTGGCTCCTTCCTAACCCTTAATTTTCCTTGATGTATTCTATGATCAATCTATCCCGGCTTACTTGCTATTTCACACATAGGACACTTTATCCCTGAATCCTGTGCTCTTGATCTCGGGGATTTTTCTCATTCCTGAGATGTTCTCCCTCCCATCTGTCTCCTAAATCCCCTGGTTTTCTCCAAGATTCAATTTAAATTTTGCCTTCTACAAGAGGCCTTTCTTGGTTCTAGCAGCCGATACCTTCTGAACTTCTATCATTTGTATTGTATATATCTTGAATATAAATATTTATTCACATATATATAGTCTCCTCCAGTGGAGTGTGAGCTTTTCAAGAGCAGGTATCATATTTTTGGCTTTGTATCTCCAGAATAATTTTGATGTAGCACATGCTGTAGTACTTGGCTAGTTCAGTTACTTACAACATGGAATTAATGAAGTTACTTAATTTATTCCGTGAACAATCAAGTTCCATGGTCACAGATTGGAGGTGGTGATGGAGCTAAATAGAGACAGGATCTGTGATTTCACTGGTCTTTACAGTTGAGGACAGACCTTTGGCCAACTCAGTTCAATTTCTTCACTAAAGTTTACACTCCCATACCAGGGACTCAATCTTTATTGGATCATGGATCCCCTTGGCTGTCAGATGACGCCTTACTACCTTCTCCTGAATCATATTTTTGAATGTGAATAATAAGATTATAAAGGAAACCAGTTCTATTGAAGTATAGTTATCAAACTATTAAAAGAAGAAGTTCGTGGACCCCAGGACTGTCAGAATCTTGTCTGAGAGAGTTGCCTAGAGCATGAGGAGGTTAAATAAAGGTCATATAGCCCGTATATGGCAGGGGTATACCTGAAATCCAGGTCTATCCACTATTCTACTTTTCAATAGTCATAGAAAGCATGTCTATTTCAGTCCAGCCATCATTTTAAAAAAATTAAATTTCTATTTAATCAACAAAAAAATCCATCTTTTTTTTCTCTCCCACTCACATCCCTTTCTTCCTTGAGAAGGAAAAAATCCCCCACAAAATCCCTTGTACAAACATTTATAGTCAAGCAAAACCAAATTCCCACATTGGCCATATTAGTCAATGTCAGCAAAAACATTCACAAAATCAACATCACTGCCAAAACAAAACTTAAAACCCTAACGGCTGAACAATACTGCCATTTTACCCCATGAAATGACAAAATGGGAATGCAAGAACACGTTTGGTGCTGTTGAGTTTGGTTATGACAGACCCCCCCAAAGAAATAAATAAAAAACTGGCTATATTTATGTCTTTCGGGGTTAAAGTCACATTCTTCAAATCCCTAGGAAGAGAATTTCCAATAGTTTCCCCTAAAGAAAGCAAAAATCTTTGCCACCCAACCTCCTCCAATACCAAACCCTATTCTGAACTTGCTGGGCTCTCAGCCTTAACCTGAAATTAAAAGCCAAGCTCTATGACGCCATAGTCTAAATAAGAGAGGAGAAGGGACTCTGCTGAAACATGACAACAGCAGTCAGATTAGACTAACCATAAACATGTACCTTAATTACACTTCATCCCAGCCTCAATTCTGTATACAAGAAACTGGAGAAGATAACTTTAGGTTGGAGATATTCTGTGGCCACCAACCGCGACCTACGGGCCCAACAATAACTTCAAGGACTCTGGCTAATTGCTCAGCTGAAGGAAAGCAATCGCGGGCCGCTGGATTATATACCTTTTTCTTTGTGGTGCAAAGTGTACTCTCTTGCTTGGACTCATTTCACCATCAGTTGTTCATTTTTTTTTTCCCTGCTGGAATGGTGTCAGCTCTCTTTGTTCTGAATACCTGGAAGAAAAGGAAGAAAAATCAGAGATGGCGATGATTGAGGAGCTGTTATGGGAACAGTCTTCATGGATGTAGTAACGTTTGGGGAACATATAAAAGTGATAATACAAAGTTGAAATTTGATCTTTGCCTTGGGTCTGCAATCTCCAGTTATCTAAAAGGAAATAATTTTTAAATTAGTAGCCTAAATCTCCAGAGGGAAAAAGCAACCATGGACTTACTTAAATATATTTAACATTCATACATATACACAAGATGGAGACATATATGGGGGGTCACTAGTGGGGGACCTGAGAAGTTGAGTTGTTTCAGTCATGTGGGACTCTTCATGACCCTCCTTGGGATCTTCTTGGTCCTTGGGAAAACCACTTTCTCTAGCTCATTTTACAGAAGAGAATACTGAGGCAAAAAGAGTTAAAGTTATAGGATCACACAGTAAGTTCCCGAAGGTGGATTTGAACTTGAGGAAAGTCTTTCTAACTCAGGCTCAGTGCTTCATTCACTAAGGTGCCATCTAGCTGCCCCGAAGGAAACCGGGGATTCCATTGCAGAAGAAAGGCGAGTGCTTCCCAGACATAGGGAAAGTCTGTATAAAAGGCACACAGATGGAAGACAGTGTAGAAAATAAAGAGTTTATTTTTATTTTTCCATTTTTCCTTTCTTGATTCCTCTCCTCTCCCTATTTTATTCCCAAACAAAACCAGGAATTTTTAGTTGGGAGAGAAAGGGCAGAGAGTGGGATAAATTCGTATTTCAATTTCAGAATTTGTTTTGTTTTCTTTACAACTTTGAATGTATGGCTGCAAAATATAATGAGTTTAAAAAAGAAGTAGATAAAACTTTTCAAACTCAAGACCCATAACTCTAAGCATCAAACTTAGGCAATCAATTTTTGTAAAGAAGTAGGGTCGTGAAAAGAGCAGGGGAATAGGAAAATTTCTGATGTTTATTCGTTGTGTGAAATTGGAACATCATCTTCATCTCTCTGTGCCTCAGTTACACCTTTTGTAAAATGGGGATAATGATGCCTATAGGTTGCTATGTGTGGAGCAAATGGTATGTATGTAAGGTATAGACCAATCAATCAATCAATCAATCACCATTGATTAAGCACCTATATAGTGAACAAAGCACTGGGTTTTGAATCAAGAAGACATTTTTCTAGGTTCAAATCTGGCCTCCTCCATGTACTAGATGTGCGAGCCTGGGCAAGTCATTTCACTATTTGCTTTCCTCATCTGTAGAATGAGCTGGAGAAGGAAATGGCAAACCACTCCAGTGCCTTTGCCAAGAAAATCCCAAACAGGGTCACAAAGAGTTGGATGTGACTGAAATGATTCAATAACAAATTTACCAAGCACTCTACTAAAGACTAGGGATACAAAAAAAGGACCTAAGATAGTCCCTACCCTCAAAGAAATTAAAATCTAATGGAAGATACACATGTAAACAAATATATACCAAGTAAATTATATACAGCACAGCTTCTTAAACTGTGGGTTATGACCTCGTATAGCGTCTCATAATAATGTGGAGGTTGAATTGTGTAATATGAAATGTTTTAATTTGTAATGTTTGATTTGTATTCCTATTTTATACACCTATGTACCTGGGGTCATATAAAAGTTTCTTGGGGTTTTCCCCCAAACCACCCAAGGAGTTGTGAGTGGAAAGTCCTGATATACAGAATAAATAGGAAATAATTAAAAGAAGGAAGGCCCGAGAATTAAGAAGAGTTGGGAAAAGCTGCCTGTTAAAATGGTATTTTAGCGGGGGCTTAACAGAAGCCAGGTATGGATAAGGTTTAATGTGTTTCCTTTTGGAAAATTTAAACTGCTCACGCCATGAACCTGGCTACTCAGTACATTATGCCTTAAATGAAATAAGGTGTGGGTTACGTTAATTGAATCAGAGACTGCTAAACCTTTAGGAAAGCAGTGTTAAATAAGGTATTAACTAGAATTTTAGAGCCTTGATTAACTTTAAATGCATGATTGACTCATTCCTAAAAAATAGTTTACTCACAGTTGGGACACGAGCCCTCATATTTATCTTTTCTCCAAATGCTTTCTTGAAACATTATCATAAGGGCTATGATGCTGGAATTTTGATTCCCAAGCTTAATGCATGTCTCACCAGTTCATAGAATCACAGACCTGGTCCTAGAAGGGAGCTGAGAGACCATTTAGTCCATTGCCTTCATTTTGCAGATGGGGAAACTGAGGCCCAGGAAGAAGTGACTTGGCCAACAAAAGCGAAGGAACAATTTGTCTAGAGAACCTACATTTTTTTAAACTAAAGTCAGGGCTCTTTCTTTTTTCTAATTTAGCCTTTCTGACAAGATTACTCAAGAAATAAAAGGAAGTTTGAGAAAGTACAAAAGATCCCCCCCCCCAAATACCCATCTCTTGCCTTCAAGTTCTTCAGCACTGTTTCTGATGCTTAGAATCCCATCTGTTGTATTCATAACCTTAACTAAAAACTCATCCCAAATACTCATCTGTCCAAGAGCTTTGCTTGATCTTACCTTCTTCCTGACTCCAGACAGCAATGATCTTTCTTTCCTCGATCCTCACAAAATACTCTGCTCTTAGACATTATTTTGTAGATCTATGTATGTGTCCTAGGATCATCTCTTTCTTCTTGAAGACTAAGGCTATATTGTACTGCACTTACCACGGTGTTCTGTGCCATTTGGGAGACCAAACCTGTGATTTTATTGGCATGGGGATCCACCAATAAGGAAGCCTCCTCTACCAATATAGAGAGGTACTGGTTTTGAAACTTTAAGCGTTATACAAGAAGTTGACTTGCCCAGAGTGACACAGCTGGTATGGGTCTGAGGAGAAATAGGGAAATCCATCTTTTTTCTGAGTTTGAGACCAGCTCTTTCTCTATCACATCATGGCTGCTTCTCTTCCAATACAGAGTAGGCCTTTAATAAATGGCTTCTTGAGTGCCAAGTGTGAATTTTGAACAAAGGAGAAAACAGCTTTGGACATCCTTTCTCTCTTCTAATAATCACTAAGTGGCTCTTTTTTCAAGGTAAGAAAACCACTTTTATGGTGTAATATTTCATTCTGAAAGCATCTTAGAGACTATAGTTGCTTATTAATGTCCAATTATGATCATTGCTTCGACTATACAAAGAATATTGATGGAGCCAGAGGGCTCCTTTCTGTCAAAGGAATTATTTCCAGAGAGTATTTATTCCGTCTAGGTCAACCTGTATGAAACGATGTGAAGAAGTGATCCAGAATTCACTCACTGGGGCTTGAACCAAAGGGCCTGAGAGACGTCCTGTCTTTACACAAGTGGAAAAGGGCTCATTGAGCCTCTGAAAAGCCACTTTCTTCCTCCTCTAAGTTTTGGCTGGCATGAGGAAGGAGTTCTTCTGGCTCTATTAAGCCTAGCACTTGGTGACCTTCCCTTCTGATGCTTTGGAACGGGGCTCACAACTCACAACTGCCAGAGCTTCCACACCAGAAAAAAAATCCCACAGAAAAGCCATGTTAGCCAGCAGCGTGGAGCAAACCCAGGAAATGCACAAGCCTCCGACACCTCTATAACCTCAGATATGGTAGGAGCCTTCACATCAATTGTGAATGATTCTGAAGAACTCATCAAGACTTCAACTTGAAGCCTCTTTTCCTACAAAAGTTTAATTACACATCAAATTTCTTAGTACGGTGAAAAAAGCTTAATAGGTCAAAATCTCTAGTGAAGATTTACTCTTTTAGGGGGGGTAGTGGTATAATTTAATCATTTTATTAATAAGGCCAGCAGGTTATTAAAAGGATGCTTTGGCCAATCCATTTAGACCAATGACAATCATGATCATTTACGCTTCACATGAGAAAGATCTTCATCTAAATTAGACATCTACTCCCCCTAACTGACGCCATTAAGCCCTGTACCTGGTCCCAATGTCCCTTTCCGGCCTCATGGGACTGATCCTCCCTCCTATACTCTGCCATCCTGCCAAATTTCCAGTCTTTTTGCTCCTTATGCCCATAATCCCATTTTCTATCCCTGTACCTTTGCAATGGTCATTTTCCAGGCCTGGATGCGCTCCCTCCTTGTACTGACCCCATAGAATCCCTTCCTCTTTTAAGATGCAACTCAGTTACCATCTTATACATGAAGCCTTTCCTAGTCTCCCCACCCTCTAGCGGCCTCCTTTCTAACCTACCTTGAAACTAATGACTTAAATTTATTTATTTATATTTTATTTTATTTTATTTATTTTTTTCATTTAAAAAAAAAAATTTATGCCTAGGTAATTTTCCAAAACCTTTTGTTTCAACTTTTCCCCTCCTTCCCCCCACCCCCTCCCCCAGATGGTAGGTTAACCAATATATGTTAAATATGGGAAAGTATAAGTTAAATACAATATATGTATACATGTGACGACTTAAATTTAAAGACATTCTCAAGGCTTCTCTAAAGAACTGTTTGTACAACATGGGGGACTCCTCCCCTGCATGGCGTGCCCTCATCAGAGAAGGGGCTGTGCTCTAGAAGCAAAGCAGACTTGAGTTAGCTCAGAAGAAACGCACGACGCACAGAGATAGAGAAGCTCCCCAAATGGTCATAGGGATATTCCTGAGTATTCTGAGCTTGTGCTGGTCTCATCAGCCACATGTGGACACCTTAACTTGGTTCCACTACAGCGGTGCCATTTAAGTCCTCTGAGAATGAAGGCCGAGAACCAGCCACTTATTTATTTTTATAGCTCTGCCGTGTCTCGCTGTTTCTCCTGTTAGAATGTAAGCCCCCTTGGGAACCAGGATGTCTTCAGCCTATGTACTTGACTCAAATAACTACGATGTACAATGACTCTTAGGCATTCATTCAACATCTTGTTCACTACAGCACATTAATCAAATGCCTGCTGCTATATACACAAGACATTGTTAGTCACCAGAGAAAGAAAGAAAAAAGGGAAAACTTGGTTCCTCCAGGAGTTGTTGGTTATTCCATATAACAGAATATCAATGTCCATGTAATAGGTACAAGATAATGGGATAGGATAAGCAGTGGTTCCTAAACTTTCTAGATTCGTGGCCTATTTAGTGGCTCAGGGGTTTTTCATGGCATCCTTTGGCCAAGAGAAATATATAGTAGTTGGGTCAACTATTTAAATGTCCTAAGCTGCCTCCCCATCCCCCACTGGTCTGCCTTGGAGCCAGAGCAGCAAAACACAAAGCTGGGGAACCGAGGGGATAAGGATTGGAAAGGGACCGGACCTATGATTTTATCGCGACAGCCGCCAATATGGGTTGGCACTTCTCTGAAAATTAAGGATTGTCTCATTTTTTGGTACTTGTATACCCAACACCTAGCATGACACGTGAAAAAATAGTAGCTTTAGTTAGATACGTGGTGAGAGATTGATTAGAGAAGTTATATCATTTGGCCCCAGGGATACACAGCTGGTATGTATTATGCCTGAACCCGGTTCTTTCCGAGCTGGAGCTGGCTCTCTATCCATTATACTCACTTGCTTCTCACAGATAAAGGCAGGTTCATTTGAGCTCAGAAAACACAGGGTCAAATGAGGGGTGAGAATCTGGGAAGGCTTCATGTAGGAGGGGGCATTTAAGTAGCATCTTAAAGGAAATTAAAGATTCTGAGAGGTGATACTGAGGAGGAAGGGCGTTTCTGGCATGGGGGTTGGTCAGTGTGACTGCAAGTAGAGGCAAGAGATGGAATGCTGACTCCCAAACTTTCTCCCTTAATGTTTGATCAACTGCCATGGGGTCAATGAATTAAATGCATTTGTTCCTAGGAAGAGCCTTCTGTCTAGGTCTTCTTGAGCTTGTCTCACACGGTCAATTATCTGTCAGGCATTCTGAACTGAACACCATAGGTTTCTCCAATGACCGGTCTATTTTCTAAGCGCAACCCTTCTAAAAAATTCCCCATTTTTACTGAATGCATTTTGACCATTCTCTCGTCCTCTGTATGGGGTCTTGTAACTGAAGCTGGGGGTCATGAAATTATGATTTATTGTCACTGTTTGATTGGCAAACCTATATCCTCGGGGTCATGAAAAAAAACTTCTCAGACAAAAAGGGGCACTGAGTGAAAAAAATTTCAGAAATTCTGCTCTAGTCCACCCAGCTCTCAACCTCAGTGTCATTCTCAATTTCTTCTCCCCTCCAATGTCGCTTTTTATCATTTATATATCGACAATCTCTCTCCCTCTGACTCTCTATCCTAACTCATTACCCTAACTCAAGCCCTTTTCACTTCTTCCCTTTATGACTGCAACAAACAATAATTGGTTGCCCTGCCTCAAGTCTCTCCCTACTTTCATCCACACAGCTGCCAAAGTGATTTTCCTAAAAGGCCGCTCTAGATCTACCCACATCAACACCCTACTTCCATAAACTCCAATGGCTACCTATTACCTTTAGGATCAACCATAAATTCCCAATTAATGTGATTTATAACCAGATTCTATCCTCCCTTTTCAGATTTATTATACACAACTCCCTTGGAACTATTCTATCTATGGTCCAGACAAACCGGAAGTCTTATTATTCCTCCTATGACACTCCTTCTATCTCTACAATTGCCCAAATCTAGGATGTATTTCACTTTGGTTTCTTCATGGCTTGGTTCAAGTATGATCTTTTTCAGAAAGCTTTTCTCCCCAAGCAACGGCTTTATATATGCCTTTATAGGTCCACATAGCCTTCCTCACAGAAAATGATTTGCCAGAGGGGACAAGCTGTTTGACTTTTCTCTCTGACTTGTCCAGTTCCTGGAATATACAGTAGACATTTAATAAATGTTCACTGATTGATTTGTAGTCTTTAAATGTCAGTGGAAGACTTTTTTTTGTCAGTGACAGACTCAGGAATATTATCTTGGAGGCTAAGGAAGATGAATTGGAGAAGAAAATTTGTGGAATACTTATTAAGTGCAAGATACTGAGATATATAGGATTAAAAAGGAGTAAGACACATCCCTGTGATCAAGGTGTTTACAATTTTCTCATAATTTATATTGAGCACAGTTGAGACCATGGGTCTTGAGAAAGAGGAAGATCTGAGTTCAAATCCTACCTTAGACATTGACTAGCTGAGTGATCCCTGGGCTGTTTAAACACTCAGTCTCTGTGCCTCCTTTACATGGAATAATAACAGCATCAACCTCCTAAGTGGTTAAGAGGATCAAATGAGATAATATTCATAAATCACTTTATAAATGTTGGCTATCATTATGATCCAGTAAAAAGGCAAATGTCAAGTGTTTTGCTTAAAGTATTAAGTAAATACTAGCTGCTAGTACTTAATACTAATACTAGTATTAAGTAAATACATCACTTCCAGCTTTTTTCAAGTTATTTGACCAAATTTTTTCATATGACTTTTACAAAAATCCTGCATGGTAGGTATGTATGGGTGCTATTATTCCCATTTTACAGATGGAAAAAAAAAATCAAGGCTCAAAGACAGTGCCTTGCCCAAGGTTAAATAGTTACTGAATGTTGGTGGCGGGATCCGAATCTGGCTCTTCCTGCTTCTAGAGTCAGCGTTGCTTACATGCTGATGATGAGTTTTGTTTTGCACATACCGAGTTTCAGGTAGCAGGGGAACATCAATTATGTACAGCCGGCAATGATAAATACCAGACTAGAGCTTCAGAGTGAAGATGGGGCTTAGAGATAGGGACCTGATAGTAACTGACATGGTGGTTGGAGTCAGGGAGATGGATAGGACGTCCAAGGGAAGAGAAATGAAAAAGTCTAAGGCAGACCCTAAGGAAAACATTAACGGTCAATTTCTAAATAAAGATAAATGTCCAACTAAAACGTTCATTATTCGATAATAAGTACTATCCATGTTTTATATAGGAAGAAACAGGTTAAGAAACTTCTCTGAAGTCACACAAATAAGAAACTGATGCAAGATGAAAAGCCAAGTGAATATGGTTAAAAATACTTCCAGGGATGTTAAGGCCCCTAGAATGCTGTGTTTAGCCTAATTTTATTTTGTCCTCATATCAATAAAATGGGAGAATTTCAAAATCACAAGTTTAAAGCTGAAAGGACCTCGGAGACCCTTCTCATTCAATCCTATTCTTTTGTAGGTAAAGTAACCAAGGCCCAGGAAGTTTAAGGTTAAACAGATTGTGAGTGGAAGAGTTAGAAATCAGGCTTAAGTCTCCTTCCACTGTACCAGACATTTTACGTTTGGACAGTTCCACTGGAAGACTCCCATACGTAAGTAACTTCATACCGGCCTCTTTGTAATTTCTGACTGGCCAAGATCCTGGCTCTTCTAGGAACAAGACGCTCCATTTCCTGCATCTGGACATTTTCTCTGGCTATTCTTCCACACCTGGAATGCTTTCCCTCCTCAACTCTTCCTATGGACTGTCTGCTAAAACCTAACTTTAAAAACTCATCTTTGCTGGAAACTTTCCTTAATCTCTCTTAGTTCTAGTGTCTTCCCTCTGTTAATTATCTATTTAACCTGTACAGATTTTGATTTACATGTATTTGTAAAAATATTTACATATTGCTTCATATGTATCTGCAAAGGCATTTACATATATTGGCTGTATTTTAATGTTGCTTTACATGTATTTGCTTAGGATGTTTTCCCTCTTCAACTCTTCCTTATTGACTGTTCCAGCTTCTGCTAAATTCTAACTAAAACAAAGCCCATGTTTTGCTGGAAACTTTCCTCAACCTCTCTAGTTCTAGTGCCTTCCCTCTGTTAATGATCTCCTATTTAACCTGTATAGATCTTGCTTTACATGTATTTGTTTGTGTGTTGTCTCTCATTAGAGTGTAAGCTCTTTGAGGGCAGGGATTGTCTTTTGTATCTTTCTGTGCCCGGCACAGAGTAGACACTTAATATTTACTATTTGATTAATATTACTTCTTATTGTATCCTCTGTAAAAAAATCCAGTCCTATTTTAGCAGTCCTTCAACTAAAGATATTTCAGTCTATCCTTCTTCAAGCTAAGTTCTTTGAACCCGTTTCTCTTTGTGAGTCTTAGACACAACACAGTGTTTTGTAAGTCCTTGCGGGTAGGGAATGTCTTTCTGTAAGTATCTACTCAATGAGCAACTTGGTGGACAGTGAATAAAACACCAGTCCTGAAGTCATGAAAATCTGAATTCAAATGTGGTCTCAGCTTGCATCAACTGATGCTGAGTGAAATGAGCAGAACCAGAAGATCGCTGTACACTTCAATGCTGTATGAAGATGTATTCTGATGGAAGTGGATATCTTCAATATAAAGAAGATCCAACTCACTTCCAGTTGATCAATGATGGACAGAAACATCCCAGAGAAGGAATTCTTCCAGAAGAATGATGGACAGAAACTTCCCAGAGAAGGAACACTGGGAAGTGAATGTAAATTGTTAGCACTACTGTCTGTCTGCCCAGGTTACTTGTACCTTCAGAAGCTAATACTTAACGTGCAATAAGAAAATGGTATTTACACACATATATTGTATCTGGGTTATATTGTAACATATGTAAAATGTATGGGATTGCCTGTCATCGGGGGGAGGGAGTGGAGGGAGGGAGGGATAATTTGGAAAAATGAATACAAGGGATAATATTATAAATAAATTTTTAAAAATGTGGTCTCAGATGCTTATTGGCTGTGTGACTCTGGGCAAGTCATTTAACCCCATTTGCCTCAGTTTCCTTATCTATGAAATGAACTGGAGAAGGAAATGGCAAACCATTCATGTCTTTGCCAAAAAAAAGCCCAAATGGGGTCAGAGTCAGACACCATTGAAAATGACTAAACAACTGCAAAAATCTATATTTATTGACTCTTGGAATATTCTCTAGTCCCATGACCCTCTAGGCTACTTCTTTGGATGGGAACCAGCTTGGCTCTTAATGTTGAATACATTTGTAAAATGAGGAGACTGTGCCAGATAAACAGTTTTTTGAAGTCCTTTCCAGCTCTAAAATCCTAAAAGTGTCTGATTTCAGAATCATGGGCAAGTTACCAAGAGAGCCTATTCAGATTCACAGAAGATGTCAGCTCCAACCTAACCAACAAATCTTCACTTTATTTATCCAAAAGTGACATAAAAGAAAAACCTGTGCGATAAACACCTTTCACCCCTGCAAATTTTACCTGCCACCATTCCTCCAATAGCTGAAGAAGCTATAAGGGAGCCCTATATTTATAACTTCTGACTTCCTACTACCAGTTCCCAGTGCCAGGCAGTGGAGATAATAGAGCATGCAAAAATAAGAGCTTTGAAAAGAAACCTTCCTGCAGCTAATGAAGGATTATCTGGCAAAATGTCACTGCTATCAGCAAGTTCTTTTGTTTGTTTGGGGTTGTTTCTTTCTCACTTCCCATCTAGTGCCCTAAAGAGAAAATTTGCCTTATTGTATTCAAGTTTAAAGACCAAAAAGCTCTGAAATAACATAGTATGAAATTAAATATCTTTCTTTCTTTGGGGGGGGGGGGGAACAAGGCCTGCTTGGCATTAACCAAGTTACTTTGGAGTAAAGTATTACAATTGAGTTTGATTCCCTCCCCCCATTTTCCAGATGAAGAAACTGAGGTCCAGAGAAATGATCCGATATGTTCAAAATCACTCAGTTCATCAGTGTTAAAGCTGTCATTGCAACCCAAGATTCTTAGCCTTCATTTCTATTTTTTTTTCCACTATAGCTATCATGGTTTATAGGATTTAGAATCCATTGCTTAGGCAATTTTAGGTCAGCAAGAGTAATGGAAATATTACTCATGACAGTTTATAGAACTTTAACCAGTTGTTTATTAAGGAATTACAGGATTTTCATGCCATGTGGTCTTTGGCACATAAATCAAATCTTGAAATGAAAAACCTCATTGCAAGAAATGTGTGTGTGTGTGTGTGTGTGTGTGTATGCACTGATATAACAGTAAGAGCATCATTCTTTCCTTAAATTGCTTTAGATATTTTACTGGGTTTTATTTTTTTTTAAACTAATGTGATGGAATGAAATGGTAATTTCTGTTTAGTCAACTATGATAATGCAGAATTGGACAGTGACAATGGAGATTTATTTTCGCTTAGAAACTAAGTGCTGGGTTTAAGTTGCAATAAATTAAAATTGGCTTCTAGTAACAAGGTGATTTATAATAGGGACGACGTATAATATTAATTACAATACCGGACATAATTAAATGGTCTTGGGAATTAATCAGTGAGTGAAAACATCGTAGAAACTGTTCATCTAAAAAGTTAGAAAGAATTCCATCTAGGACTCTGGAATTCATTATCATCCATTTAATCTTTCTGAATTGCTTCATCGGGAGTAAATGAATAATGGTAGGTTTCTCTCCAAAGAATTTCATTCCAATTTGTCTTGCTTTTCTTTTCAAACATCCTAGGGGAAGGAGATATAAGCATGGAGAGCCCATTGAGATGGGAGTCCAGTTAGGAGTTAGAATCCTTTCCATGCTTTAGGGTAGTGGTCCTCAAACTTTTTAACTAGGGGGCCAGTTTGCTGTCCCTCAGACTGTTGGAGGCCAGACTGTAGTAAAAACAAAAGCTCACACTCGGTTTCTACCCCTCAGCCCATTTGTCATAACCCAGCAGGCCACATAAACGTCCTTAGCAGGCGGCATCTGGCCCACCGGCCGTAGTTTGAGAACCCCTGCTTTAGGGGGTATCATTGTCCTTACTTCCATGGATACCTCTACCCTTCATGCCCACCATGAAGCCTGGGACTTCTTGCTCTATTTCTAAAGTTGACACTCTTATTCATTTTCAATTTTGCCTTGCCACTGGCAATTGTGGCAAGCATTCAGAAGGGCGGACATGGCACATGTTGAAGCAATGTCCTTCGGTTGCAGGCTGCCTTGAATGCCTTTGTGATTACCTCTTTTATGAGTCTCAGTGGCACAAAAGGCCAAGACAATTTGAATAAACTCACAGGTCAACGTAAATCAGAAATATTAAATTCCCTTTGCAAATAAGGTAGCTTTTAAAAGTGAAATGAGATTTTTTGGGATAATCCTAAATTATTTTGAAAGCAGAAAAGTAGGAAGTAGAAAATTCACACATTGTTCTTAACTAATATATAGATTTTCCATGCTACAGAAAACAAATAACAGTTGTAAATATGTAAACTTTAAAGTATTATATTAATCATTATTATTATTACGTTGACTAAAATTGGGAGTATAATTTTACAATACATTATTTTCCATACTGTAACACAGATATGTCCTTGTCTCTCTCCCCCTTCCCTAATCCTAAATGACATTACCACCGTTTAAAGGTAAAAACAGTCCAATATAAAGTAGTACCATAATTTCTTTTCTTTCTTCCCTTTTAGATGCAAAGTATATATCGTTAAGTACTCAAAAGAGAAAAAGCTTCACTTCAGAAAACAAAAATAAAAAAACTTGTCTAAATATTGGATTCAAAATTAATGATTAATGTCAAAATATCATTCCTTAGCAAATTTAGGATTTTGTGATCATAAAATGAATTCTCTAGGACAAAGGAAGATAAAGTCAAGAAATTTACTCCAATTTTTATATGTAATGAATGGCCAGGTCTTCTTACGGTTACCTCCCCCACATCTTGTCACCAGAGGATGATGGGTTCCCAAATCTAGAGCTGGAAGAGATCTCAGAAACCATCTAGTCTAATTCTCTTATTTTACAGATAAGGAAATTAGGGTGGGGGAGTTCTGAGTGCCTTGCTAAGATCACACAAGTAGCAAGAATCAGAGGTGGGACTTGATCCCACGACTCCTCACTGCAGAGCTAGTGTACTTTCCATGGTAGCACACATCTCTCACATCATTTCTTGTCTTTCTAATAACGCCATGCTTAGTTCAGGTCTCAGTTATCCTAAATTGATTTCCACTTTTATTCTCTCCTCTTTCCCATCAGTGTGCAATACTGCCTAAAACACTGATGTACTTAAAACCCATAATCTGATCTTGTTGACCAGCCTTACCCAAAATCTTCACTGGGTCCCTATTGCACCTGGAATAAAAAACACAAGTCTTTCTCAACCTGGCACTCAAAGTTCTCCCTCTACAAGTTGGCTCCCACCAACCTTTCCGGCCTTATTTCATATTATTCGTCTACATACAATGCATATTTCTGTCAACTGACATGTTTCCCATAAGCTATGCCTTCCCTTCTGTGTCTTTGCATTGAGGTCCCTCATGCCTCAGATACTTTCTTTCATTCCCTTTATCTCCTAGAATGCCCTTCAAAGCACAGAGGCCATTCCCTCTAGAAGACCTTTTGTGAGCCTGCCTCCCACTATTATCAATAATCTTCCTCTAGACTCTTCTCTCTTATTTTGTATTTACTTACTTCTATTCATGTTTTGTTCTGTTCCCTCTCTCTTCCCCCAATTAAATATAAATTCCCCGAGGGCAAAAGCTATTTCATTTGTGTGTATCTTTGTACTGGGTTAGAGTGCTGGGCTTGGAATCAAGAAGGAACATGCTCATGAGTTCAAATCCAGCCCCAGACATTTACAGCTGCATGACCCTGGACAAGTCACTTAACCCGTCTGTCTCAATTTCCTCATCTGTAAAATGAATTGGAGAAGGAAAGGGCAAACCACTCTAGAATCTTTGCCAAGAAAACCCTCAATAGGGTCATGAAGAGTTGGATGTAACTGAACAACAATAAAAACTGAATTTTCAAAAATCGGTCATTTGGATGTTGTCTCTGAAATAGTTTAGTGGCTCTATGCCCAACCAATCTTTGATTACATCAGGGTGGGGAACTCCTTGTATGGAAATTCCTTCTAGCAACTAGCAGTGACCTGCCTGTGACTTAGCGAAGTACTTGACCTCCAGGGAGAATGTAACTTGTCCAGTATCACGTAGCTGGTAAGCGTCAGAGCCAAAATTTAAATTAAACCTTCATTTTTTAACTTTAGCAACTGATCATGCTGCTCTCCTTAACTAAAAATAAAGAGTAGATAAAGGTCAGGGAGAGAGATTGGAGCTGTGGGGCTTCCTGGAGATGCGGGGCTTCCTGAAGAGGAAACTCTCTCTACCAATGCAGGTTTCCACACATCTCTCACATACCTTCCTGTCTTCCTATTCGTGCTATCTCTGTACTACTTCATGCTTTAGGTAACTTAGAGTCTCAGAGAATTGCCAAGAACACTAAAAAATTAAGTGACAGAGTACCGGTCCTGAAATCAAGAGGACCTGAGTTCAAATATGACCTTGGACACTGAACACTTCCTAGCTGTGTGACCCTGGGCAAGTCACTTAACCCCAATTGCCTCAGCAAAAAAAAAGTTGACTTAGCCCAGATTGCACAATTGAAAAAGTAGAATAAATGAAATAGTTGGAATGATCAAGATAATATTTAATAGGTAGAGATCTCCCACACCTCTATTTGAATGATTGAATTGAATATTGAAATTAATAATAACAATAATAAACATAGCTAACATTATTAAGTGCTTACTATGTGCTTAGCATTGTGCTAAGTGCTTTAGAATTATCATTTTACTTGATACTCACAATAATTAAGAGGTAGATGCTATTATTACCCCCATTTTGCAGATGAGGATATTGAGGCAATCTGAGTGACTCGTCCAAGGTCATACAACTGTAATATTCGCCTAAGGCCAGAGTTGAACTAAAGTCTTTTTGATTCCAGGCTTACCACTAAGCTGCTCTTAAAAGAAAAGTGTGTAGAAGATCCCCTAACCATCAGAGATTTGCTCAGAATTACAAATAATTAGTAGATAGGGAGAATGAGTTTGCATAAGGGTCCAAATCTTCACTTGTAAAAGTCTTCGGAGGAGCAGAGAAGTCAGATTCAAAACAAATATATCCTTCCTTCTTTTGAAGATAAAAAAGGAAGTTGCATCTTGGGATAACTACTTAATAGCTGGAAAGCATTCAACATTTTTGAGGCTGAGAAGCTGTTCTACACCAGATGACCAACAAGAGAGGATAGATGCCTAAGCCAAGAACGACTCCTTTCCCCTTCCTTCTCCCTGTACAGTTTTTCTGTATCTATAAACTTCTAGTGTAGTAAGTCTATTTTTCCAGCCTCTATCCCCTTCAGGATAAGGTTGGGGTTCAAAGCCCTGAGGAAGAAGGTAGACCAATAGTCTCACTTCAGGAACTGAGATCTTGAGAGATTAAAGGACAAAGAGAAATGATGTCCTATGAGACATACAAATCTGTAACTACCTACCCATCTGTTTTTGGAGTTTCATGGTTACCATAGAAAGAGACCTGCTTCTGGAACTAGGGAACCTGGATTCAAATCCCACCTGTGAACTCTGCTACTTGGATAACACTGGGCAAGTCATTAACCTCCCTGGGCCTCGGATTTGCTATCTTTAAAATGAAATCCCTCTAGCTCTGAGTCTCTGATCTTATAATCTCATGGTTACCGCTTTTTCCAAGTAGGGAACATGATGAATTCTCTTTTGGGGTAGAAATCTGAACTGCCAGTGTCGGTAAAGCATTGATTAAGGGTAACAATGATTTCATAGAAGATAAATGACGATCGTAAGGTCTCAATTTATTGTAGTTCTAGAAAAAAAATTGTTTTTCTTCATCTGAATGTTGCCATAAATTTCCAACACTATTATTCCAATCATTATTACACTTTTCCAATCACTAATCCACCATTATTCCAATCATTATTGTGCTGCTCCAATTACTACTCCACCATTATTCCCAACACTGTCGCATCATTTTGAGTGACATCAAATGCCTTTTCAATGAATGCAAGAATGTCTATAAAAGGAAACTGAGGGGCAGCTAGGTGGTGCAGTGGATAGAGCACCAGCCCTGAAGTCAGGAGGACCTGAGTTCAAATCTGGTTTCAGACACTTAACACTTCCTGGCTGTGTGACCCTGGGCAAGTCACTTAACCCCAATTGCCTCAGCAAATTAAAAAAAAAAAAAAAAAAAAAAAAGGAAACTGAAAACTAGCAGCTTTCCTCCAAATTCACATAGTTCAAAACATGGCAAATTCCTAAACAAGATATGGGTTTTGCTGTGGATTTCATTAAGTATTTGCAGCTGTTAACCCATATGAAATTTAAATGAGTTAATTATGAATTTTTAAAAGTCTGTTAAAGAAGAGAAGAATAAGCTCAGTAATACGTAAACTGTGAAAAGATTCTCTGTAAAATAGTCAACCTCCCCTCTTCATAGAGCTCTTGGCTTTGAATCCTTGCTAACCCTTGCCGGCAGAGTTTGAAGCGTAATATAAAGTGTTCTCTCTATTAGAGATGCTGATGTCTCACAAGCTCTGGTAATTCTGACCAATCCGAAGTACAGGGCTCAGCCACAGATTCTGTGTCTGTTATCTGAGAATAGATAAGCTTGGCGAGGCTCATGATTGCCAAGTTACCAGAAGAAGGAAGATTGTTTTGGTCCTAGCAACTCTAAAAACCATTTTTTAAGTTCATACTGTTCAGTCATCTCAGTTGTGTCTAACTCTCAGTGACGCACTTGGGGTTTTCTTGACAAAGATACTGGAGTCATTTGCCATTTTTTTCCAGCTTCTTTGACAGATGAGGAAACTGAGGCAAAAGGTTTAAGTAACTTATACAAGGTCATGTAGCTAGTAAGTGTCTGAGGCCCGATTTGAACTCAGAAGATGACTCTATTACAGAACTGGTGTTCTACCCACTGCACCACCTATTATAGGCTCATGGTATCATAGTTTAAAGGAGGAAGAACTAGAGGTCCAGCCTCCTTTTAATCCCTGACTTTTCACTAAGCTCTCCCATAGAAACTATAGACTATTACAAGTCTCTTTAAAAGACAAATGGAATGGTGTAAAAATGCTGGAAATACTGTCCAGTTCGGGTTAAAAAAAAACCTGAAGAGACTGCTTTTCTACCATGACTAGACAGAAGCTGGAGTAGATGAAAAGAAAAAACCTGGTGGCATCTTCTTTATTGATTTTCATCTTGTGGAGAAGATGCATAGGATTCCTGAGAAGAGATTTTATTTCACATCCCGAATGAACTAAATGTTCTAAGATTGTGTTCTCAGAAGTGAAGTCTCCTGTGGTGGAGGGTTTGAGTCAGCTCTGGCTTCCAGCTTTCTTACAGTTAAAATATTGTAAATAAGTATCTGTCTTTGATCATTTATTTCACTGTTAATATATTTTACATTCAGTAAATAATATTTAATCATAGGAGATTAAGGAATTATATAAGTATCTATATCTACCATCTTTTCTTCCTTTCTTTCTCTTTCTTTCTTTCTTTCTTTCTTTCTTTCTTTCTTTCTTTCTTTCTTTCTTTCTTTCTTTCTTTCTTTCTTTCTTTCTTTCTTTCTTTCTTTCTTTCTTTCTTTCTTCCTTCCTTCCTTCCTTCCTTCCTTCCTTCCTTCCTTCCTTTCTTTTTCTTTCTTCCTGTCTGTTCATCTATCTATAGAAAGAAGAAACTACTACAGTGGAAGGAGATTTCTCCAATTTGTAAAATAAATAAGAATTAATGAATGGAATTGGACTTTTTGGGTGTTGTAGACCGAGAGATTTTGAAAATTTTACAATTAATAATCATAGAAAAAAATCTGAATCTAGAACTCTAGATGATATGATTACAAATGTAAATGAATTAAGTAACTTCTAAGTTGGTTTGAGCCTTGTAGCCTTGCATTATACTCTTTTTATGGATGTTAACTGAAGCTCAGAAAACTGTACCCTTGAACAGTATCAAAGAGGCAGAAGAGAAGATTCATAGAAAGGCTGCAAAGTATATTAGAAGAAATGGTCACAATGATGATGACTCAGGGAGTCATTAAGAATTGAAGTATTAAAGTATTGCATCGAAATCTTTAATATATTGCAGGGGATGTGTTTGGAAAAAACAAAACCTAACGTTCTACTTTCTTTAGTTATAAATTTATCCTTTAGATTACTCCTTAGATGTCCTATAGTCTTCACTATGGCCTCCTATAAACCTGGTAGGAATTATGGGAAATGAACACTATAGGTATGGTTTTTGAGTCTTGCACTTTGATGAGACTTCAGAGCAGGAAATTCAGGGAACGTGATGTTTTGAATAATTAGACCTTTAACACTTGAAAACCTTTGCATTTCATCCCATGAAACCTTGGCAGACCCTTCTGGAAATTCAGTTTACTTAATGGAATGGGAATTGGGAAAGTAAGCCAAGAGGAAGCACTACACTAATTTCTGAATATATCCTTCCCCATCTGATTACTAAGCCAGATATTCTTTGTAATAAAAAATAAAGATTCTACATATTGGTTAGTGTGGTTCAATTAATCAACAGTACTTTAATACTTCAAGGATATATAGTTTTTTTAATTGACATTAATATTTCCTTTATCAAGACAAAAACTATAATTTCTCTATGGCATATAAGTTACTTTCTGAGTATGTGGTAGTCTGAAAACTGTTTGTAGGCCCTCGCTGAGACACACAAGGCTTACATGCAATGGATTGCTCTATTCTAGACACATTCTGACTGGCATCCCTTGACCCTCCTGATTTTTCTCCAATTCTTTACTTTGAGAATATTCTTTGCTGGAAACCTCCAGTTCGTACCTGCCCTTCTAGAGAATCTCCAGCATCTTTCTTCCCTAGAGGGCCTACTGAGCAAACACTATCACATTTAAGGTTTCAGTGCTTGGTTATGTCATTGCCAACCTCCACTCTGTCCTTGTTTGCCCCTCTATCCTTCCTTCCCCTCTTTTAAGTGTCCTAGATTGGCCCGATGATCAGAAGAAGACTTATTTTGGTCTCAAGCTCTCCTTTGTGTGAGTTAATGGCCTATGGCCAATGGCCTATTGTCCTTACTGTCCAGCCTACTTTTTTTTTAATGAAAAACTTCAAGTCTCAAAGGCAGCTGCAATAGACCAGGGCAAAGATTTTCTGTGGCTAAAAAAATTAATTATCTCATGGTTAACATAGTGATGATCCTCTGAGAATTGAGATTCCGGACCCAACTCTGACCAACAAGGATGAACCAGTTGCTGAAATAGAAACATCATGACCCTTGGGAACAAGGGCTACTCCATTGAAGAGCCTGTGATATTTTGGGAGAGAGCAACCATGCAAAGTATCACATGCATCCCGTACTTTGGGAAAAAAGATTTCTGAGGTCAGAGAGCAGGAGGATTAATACAACATCTTAACAATCTAAAGGGAAAGTTTTCCTAAAAATGAATTTTATTCTAGCAGTCCCACAAAGCTAAAATTGCATAGCACTCAAGTAATATGCATTCTTTAGAATTAATTACCAGCCATATTAAGGGCTGACATTTATGTAACACTTAAGAGTTTATCGGTGGTATCCCCATAATGTCAAGAGATCTTAAGGAAGGATCATCTCAAGGAAGAACAATGAGTGGAACTCTTAAATGGAATTTACAAGTGGACATGGATGTTAAGACAAAGTCAATTGCCTTCTGGAAATTCAGTTTACTTAATGGAATGGGAATTGGGAAAATAAGCCAAGAGGAAGTACTACACTTATTTCTGAATATATCCTTCCCCATCTGATTACTCAGCCAGATATTCTTTGTAATAAAAAATAAAGAGGCAGGAACAAGAAAAAGGTCACCAAAATTAATTAGTGTATCAACTGATTCTGTGTATTGAATGTTCCACACTCACAGCCTCCCATTGTTGTAAAGAAAAAAAATTGCATTTTCTCATTTATTCATAGAGAGTTAGTTTAATCATTATAAGTGATGAAAAATGCTATTCTATATTCAGAGGGAGAACTATGGAGATTGAGTACAGATTGAAGCATTCTACTGTCACCTTTTTGTTGTTATTGTTATTTGCTTTTTCTTTCTAGTAATTTCCCCCCTTTTTGTTCTGATATTTCTTTCTTGACAATTTTTTTTCATGACAAACATGGAAATATATTTAAAATGATTGTATATGTATAATCTATACAGATTGCTGTCTTGAGGAGAGGGGAGGTTAAGGGAAGAAGGGATAAAAAATCTGGACCTTGAAATCTTATAAAAATGAATGCTGAAAACTATTTTTACATGCAATTGGAAAAATAAAATACTATTGGGAATAAAGGAAAACTAAACAACATTTAATTCTTTTTTTAAAAAATTCCTATTTATATTGTTGTCATTGTGTGTGTGTGTGTGTGTTTTCCTGGTTTTGCATACTTCACTCTGTATCAGTTCGTATAAGTCTTCCTATGCTTCTCTAAATTCCTTATTTTCATCATTTCTTATAATATTCCATTCCATGTATGTACCACATTTGCCTTATCCACCCCCTCATCAATGGTAATCTATTTTGTTTTCATTCTTTGATATTACAAAAAGTGAGGCTACATAAAAGACTTTTCTTTCCATCTTTCATCTATATATCTAGTAGATAAATCTCTAAATCAAAGGATATAAATAATTTATTCCTCCTTTTAAATAATATAATTCCATTACCAGCACAATCTAGGCAGGAGGTGCTCAATTAATTCTAGTTGAAAGATGGCTAGTTCTAAATTGCTTTCAAGAACAGTTTGATTCAATCATTGCTCTACCAACAGTATAGTCACGTGGGGGTCTTTCCATTGCCCGTCCAACATTGATCCAACATCCATCTTCTTGCATCTCTGCCAGTTTGCTGTGGGCAGGGACCGCTCATTTTATTGAAACCAGAACTTCACTGAAGTATTTAGAATTTGTAAAGTACTGATCCTCACAAAGAGAGGCAGTGTAGCGCAATGGATGTCACAGAATCGGCCTCAGAATCAGGAAAAACTGAGGTCATGATCCACTTCTGATAGACTGGTTTGCAGCATGAGGCAAGTCACTTCATCTCCAAGAGATCCAAACAACTCTACAAGATTCTACATTGCAGAGGAAATACAGCATTGGTAGAGTTAAGTTCTTCAACATGGATCCTCATCAGTGATGAAATCACAGGATCATTAAAAAAATTCTCACTATATTAAATGAAATGGGGCTAAGAACTTAATTCTAAATCTTCTGATCCAAACACCTCAGTGGATTAAGAAATTATACTCTCCTAGAAAGAATGTGATAAGACAAATATTTTTCAAAGTTTCTCGTGGGCCGTTTTGAAGTTGGAAAATAAAAAAGATGCGGCACCAAAGAGTATATTATGAAAGTGAGGAATTAAAATAAACATTAGAAGCAAAACTCCTTTCTCTTTTGAAAGCTTCCTTATTTTGGTTGCCCGATTCCTTTCCTTGTGTCCTACCATTTTTAATTTGGTTTCCTTGTCTTACTTTTGCTAATAGTTGATATTTCATAACACTGACTTTGAATTTCCTAATTAGCTGATGATTAATTAATGCCTGAACATCTGGGTGACCATTTAAGATCTCATGCTTTCAACTACCACTAAATAATGACTTCTAAATCTCTCTTTCTCCAGACTTGTATATTCTCACACAGTTATCTCCTTTCTTCCAATCTGTCTCATAGTATCACCAAATGTATAACTTGCAGCTACATGAAATTTCTCTTGATTTAACCAGATCTCACTTTCCTTATTGGTCCTCATCACTTCTCATTGTTTTTATCTCTTCTAGAGACAATACAATCCTTCTGCTAATGGACTCCTGAATTAAAGTATTTGCTAATTGTTATTTTTTATTTTTTCCTTCATGAATTCTTCTGGAACTTGCCCTTTCTTGCAGAACTTACAGTGAGTTTATCTATGTATCCCTTAGTTTTTCATTTTTATCACCTAGAATTGGTAAAAAAAAAAAAACAAAAACAAAAACAAAACAACAAAAAAAAAACAAAAACAAAAACAAACAAAGAACAACAACAACAACAACAAAAAACCAGCCTTCTGAATTACTATTATTTGCTCCAGTAATAAAAGCTTAATATTTTTGCTTTGGTCTCTGTCATATTCCTTCTCAAATACCACTCAACATTATTCTGAATGAAGATATGATAAGAATCAATCTAAACTTAGTTGACTGATACCACTGTTGAGAATTCCAAGAAGAACCAGAAGACAGAGATCTATGGCTCAAAAGGATTATGTTTTATTTTGGCAATAAGGCAAGTATCAGTGAAAATTAGCCAGTAATAAAACAGCACTCTATTCCACAGGCTAAATGAGGAATATAATCAAGTGCTGTAGAAGTTCAGAGAAGACAGAGATCAGATATTTGTCTACCATATGGGCACAGCACTTAAATACTTAAAAGAAAAGGTAATGGCACTACAGACAGAGCTAGAAAATAAAACAATAATTGTTGGAGAGTTTAAATCAGAGTTAGATAAATCAAATAGAAGAACAAATAAAGAAATTGAAGATCTAAGAGAATTCTAGTAAAATTAGACCTTTGGTGACAGCTCAATGAGAATCACAAGGACAGATGTATGCTACATATATATATATATTTTCACTTTGCATGGCACATTTATAAAAACTGATCTTACGTTTGGGTACAAAACAGAGATCAGGGGCAGCTAGGTGGCGCAGTGGATAGAGCACCAGCTCTGAATTCAGGAGGACCTGAGTTCAAATCTAGTCTCAGACATTTAACACTTCCTGGCTGTGTGACCCTGGGCAAGTCACTTAACCCCAGCCTCAGGAAAAACAAAAACAAAAAAACCAGAGATGATTGAGATGGCCATTAAGATTAGCTTGGAATTAGGTCTTAAAAGATGGTAAAAGCCAGGGGAAAAAAGAATGGAAAAGGCATTTTAGGTAGGAAGAATAAAATGGGCCAAAGCATAAATCCATAAATATATAAAACAGAATCACAAAAATACTTATAATAACTTAAAACGTTGGTCCCTTCTTCAATTGATATTTATCAAACTAAAATCCTTCTAAGGTATTGCTAGCTTTGAGTCAAAGCCAACCATTCCTAGATTAACTAAAATAATGTAATTTCCTCAGAAACATTTTATTTAGTACTTTGGCTTCACAAATCCCAAACCATTAAAAAAATCTATTTGGCTAGAACAAACAAAAGAATATAGAAGTTTCATGATTTGAAATAAATTATAAACATCGATGGATAATTTTGCTAGCCTTTTCCAAACAACAATAGTCTCTCGGTGCCCCTCCCAAATCACGATACATCAGTCACACTTTGTCCCCCGACCTTTTCCAAATCCAGGGTTCACAATTGGCAATGTGAACCCAATTCTAAATTGTTAGAAATAATTAAACCAAATAAATCAGCATGAAGAAAAAGTCAGGAATCACACCATTAAAATGTCTTAAAGACAAGAGGTATCATTAATATACTTTGAATGATGTTACTGTGCTAACTCTCTCCCCCACCCCCAGCTTCCCTCAGGGGATTTATTAGACCCCATTTAAGAGATTTACATAAAAGCTTCAACTTTTTAATAATGTCCAGAGATGAGAATATTGAGTAAAAGAAGTAAATCTATCCATACTTAACTCACTAAAGGAAAGAAAAGTAAAACACCCAATGTGTGCTTAAGTGCTTTTTATAAGCATGAGAGCACCAAAGAGTTTCCCACAGATTTGTGTAATGGCTTCAGCAGAGCTCTATTTATTTTCCGTTTAAGTCACCAAATGTTATTTTGAAAAAAAAATTTAAGTGTTTATCATTGTGCTGACATAATTGTAAATAAAAAAGTCAGAGTTATGGTACAAATTTATTCCCACAAGTCCCTGTTGAAAGCTTCAAGCTGCTCAGCTGTATCCTAAGCACTGTTCAACTGAGGGACAGATGGAAGATCTCTTACCTTCTTCTCTGGTCATCCCCTTAACCTTGCAATGATGCCCTGATGAATGGATGCAAATCAAGTAGGGGGATGACCAAGGACCTGGTCTAAGGGTACGAATGACCTTTGTGCAAGTCAGCCTTTCACTTTGGGACTCTCATTCTTGAGAATCTATACCATAGATGACTTTGTCTACTAGAAAATGCTGTGAACATGGCATTTGATGAAATGGTTCCAAGTGTGATGTTAAATGCCTACAATTTTCAAGTGAAACTTTGATTCTGCCAACTGAGCATGTCACGGTTTTTTCAGCCTGCTTCATTTTTTTTAAACTTGAAAAATGATGGGGTTAGATTAGTGATCCCCCACTGGTCTAAGAAAAAGAATGGGTGAGGGCTAACCAATGGAAGGCCAACATGCTCCATTGGTGTTCCCATACTGTCAATATAACACGGGCTCCAGGACATCAGGTAGACTTCCCATCTGTACCCTCTGTATCAAAATTGTGGGAGGAAATGAATGAGGATCTGACTGGATGGAGCAAGGACAGATGGGCATTTTTGAAGAGAATATCCATATAGGACTGTTGTAATAATCAAGTATGAGGTAGGAAAGGCTTTCTCCTAACATGCTCAGAACGGGATAGGGATGCCCCTCCCCACCACACAGGGTTCTACTGGTACCATTTGAGAGTATTTTTTTTAAAGGATCTAAAAATGGACCAAGTATTTTTAAAAAGAAGGTTTTAGTATTTGAGCTAGAACTGAGCAATATTAATAAAAGGAGGGACTGGACAATGAAAGCTGTATACTTTGAGAATGAGGGCTGTGCCTCCCTGCTTGTTTTTAATCCAACATACGGAGCTTTGGGGAGCCAGCTGTCAGCCACCAGTGACTAATGGGATTGTACTGGGGTGATGAAGAGTCTTCTGATTGGCTGAGAAGATGGAATGAGGTGCATGTGAAAGGTCCAAGTGAATCATCTCTTCCTCTCTTCCCTGACTGCTTTTGAGTGAGCTTCTTTGGAGGGAAGTGGAGCAACAGCTATGGCTCTCTTATCTTCCCATCTTGTCACAAGGTATACCTGAGTTCATGGTGCCTGTTTCTTTTGGGTTTATTCATTTCAACTATTAGAAAAATGAGGATCCTGGGATGTTAAGTCATGTGTAAGTTATGACCGTGAGAGTTCTGAAAATCAGAAGAGTCAGCAGAGGTCCTTTTAGGAATCGGGGTTAGTAGTAATCATCACTGGACACAATAGCAGCAGTAGCAGGATGAGGAAGGAGCTAGCTGTGAGGAGAGAGGTATTTGATCCAGCCCAATAGGAAAGGGACATTCAAACTCCCTACTTGTAAGGAGTTAGCTCAGCTGAGCAAGGGAGTACTTTATCTATCCATTGGACATGCTGTACCCAGAAGCGAACTTGATGAGCACTCCTTGAGGGGAGAAAAGAAGTCCTAGGGCTAGGCTAGGAGTCCCAAGGTATCCCTTCCTAAGCACTCTCCCCAAGGCCTCTGACTCGATACTCTCCCCCTCTCTCTTCCTTCTCTGTCTGCCCCCCTCTTTTCTATTTCTATTTCTCTGTCTTTTCTCCCTCTCCTATTCCCTCCCTCGTCTGTCTCTCCCATTCTCTCTGTCTCCTCTCTCTCTCAGTCTCCTCTCTATCTCTCATTTTCTCTCAATCTCCTCTCTATCTCTCCCATTCTCCTCTCTATCTCTCCCTCTCTCTCTCCCTCTCCCTCCTCTCTCTCTCTCTTTCTCTCTCTCTCTCTCCCATTCTCTCTCAGTCTCCTCTCTATCTCTCCCATTCTCTCTGTCTCCTCTCTATCTCTCCCTCCCTCTCTCTCTCTCTCTCTCTCTCTCTCTCTCTCTCTCTCTCTCTCTCTCTCTCTCTCTCTCTCTCTCTCTCTCTCTCTCTCTCTCTTCACTATTTCTCTCATTCTCCCTCCCTCAGGTGGGATGGGGCACTTTATGAGTATACTTCTTTATAGAAGAGAACACCCATTTTGGGATACTATTTTGAACTTCTGTCCTTGCTCTACCTGCTCAGTGATTTTTTTTTTTTTTTGGGTAAAAGTGAATTGATATCAACTGGTTTATCAATAACAGGAATAAATACATCAGACTGATGGATCTGAGCAATATGGATTTGGATACCACAACACCCTCCCCCCCAGAGTAATCCCTTGAACTCTGAAAGAAGGAATTATTTTCAGGAAAGCCAGAGCCAATTCCAGAGGGGGTTTGGAGCCCAGAGGAGACACTACATAGGATTAAATCTGCATTTTCAATATGCTTTCCATTGAAGTCTGAGGAAGGAAGTGTGAAATACTATGTTACCTTGAATAAGTCCCTTCACCCCAAAGGGCTTCAGTCTCCTCATCTGTAAAACTAGAGGCTTCCACTACATGGTCTCTGAGGTCCTTTCCAGTTCTAAATCGAGATCATAACTCGGGAAGAATAAGCATAGGAAAGTGAAGAAACGCCCATGACCCTAAAGTTGTTCTGAGTTTAAAATGAAGGAGAAAAAAAGTTCTAAAGATTGCATTTCATAAATAAAAAGTTGAACAAGGTCAAGTTCATTTAGGTAGACTGCAGTTTTCATTTTATTTTTATAACATTCCCTTACCTCTTCCTTCTGAGTTCTGCTGGTGGAGCTCCTGCTTGTCATCAGTTTCATGTGCTCATGATCTCATTCTTTCCTCAATGTGGTGTACATCTCTCTCTTCTCTTGGTGACCTCCCTTCCTCTTTTTCCCCCTCCTTGGGCTGTTGGTAATAAGCCAAATGCAACGTTCCTTCAAGTATTGCGGTTTTTTTCAGCATTTAGTCAGTTCCACATTTTGTGCCCTCTGCCCTATTTATTCCAGCTACACCTGCCTTCTTTCTGGGGTGCTTTAAAAAATATTAAGTGGTATTATACCACAAACAACTGCATTAGTTACAAAGTGGGAAGGAGAGAAAAGAGGGATAAAACTTAATAATAAAGTAAATAAATTAAGAAAACATCAAATTCTAGGGCCCTCTATTGATTGCAAACACTTCCAAGGTTTATTTCTTACTCTTGGAAGAATCACTGGATCCTAGATTTGGGGCTAGAAGAGCTTTCAGAGGCCATCTGAGCCAATCACTTCTTTCTGAATTAAGAAGATTGAGGCTCAGGGAGGTTACAGTGACAACATCAAAAATTTGAAGCTCCTTAGGAGCCAACCTCATTTTATACATAAGGAAACTGAGGTTCAGGAGAGTGAAGTAAGCTAGTATCATAGAGCTGACGTAGGAAGGGGCCCTTGAAAGCCATCTTGTCCAACTTCTTCATTTTACAGAAAAAGAAACTGAGGCCCAAGGAAATTAAAGTATCTTAGGGTCATAGATCTAATGCTGGAGAAGACATTAGGGATCATCTAATCCAATCGCCTCATTTTACAAAAAAGGAAACTGAGGTCCAGGGAGGTGAAGTGTCTCGCCACACTATGGACTTTATCCAGAGGAGCTCTCATGACAACAGTGCTCCACTCCTACAATCTCCTCCTCCAAATGACAAATCCCTCCTCAGAACCTCAATTTGAGGAAGCACCTAAGTCAGCCATGCTCAGTTTGACCCCAGACCAAATAACTCCCAAGTCTTCTTCACCACCTTGTCCCTAGGTGAATACATTCTTTCTCTTCACATTTTTCAACTCCTTTTTATGCATTACATTCCCTCTCTAGAGTATAAGTTTCTTGAAAGCAGAAGTTGTCTTTTTACTTCTATTTTTATTTGAGTTCTTAGCACAGGGCCTGGCATATAATAAGCACTTAATAAGTGTTTTTTTTAAATTACCCATTCATCCATCCTTTCTTCCATCAATCCCTCCCTCCCTCCTTCCATCCATCCATCCATCTATCCTTCCTTCCTTCCTTCCTTCCTTCCTACTTTCCTTCCTTCCTTCCTTCCTTCCTACTTTCCTTCCTTCCTTCCTTCCTTCCTTCCTTCCTTCCTTCCTTCCTTCCTTCCCTCCCTCCTTCCTTCCATCCATCCCTCCTTCTTTCCTTCCACCCAATATATTGAATAAGCATCAGAGGCAGTATTTGATTCCACAAAAGTATCCTTTCCATAGCACAATACTACCTCTCCAGCAAGGATCCATATTTGAGAAATTGTATCCTGCTCCCTAAACTCCCAAGAATTAGAACCCAAATGTTGAAATGGTCTGTGGAAAAGGAAGGGATAGCAAGTAAAGCTATTAGCAACTGAGATGATGCTTCCTTTCTTTATATGGCCATTGCCTAATACAGTATCTGGCACACAGTAACTGATATTTAATAAATGTTTATCAGAAGCATCTTTTCCCAAATAATCTCTGTCCTTGTAGTTTTCTTTGACTTTGAGAGATGTAGAAATTATTTCAAAATGCTTTCTTAGTAGGTAGAGAGGATACTGGATTTGGATTCAGAAATTCTAATCCTCCTCTATCTATCTACTAGTTGGTTGATCCTTATTAACTTCTTTGTGCTCTAATTTCCTGAATTACAGAATGAGGAAGTTGATGGCCTCTCAGATCCCTTTCTGCTTAAAATCTCATTCTATGATCTGATCCATAGATTAGAAGACTCATTCTTTGCACAGAAGGGGAAGAGGGGAGAGATTCAAGCTATACAAATGGCCAAAAGTCCTGGCCTCGCTACTAGTGTTTGATGTTACCTACCACTTGCCAATCCACAATTTCCAGCATCACAAGTCTCTCCTCAAAAGAAAAGCAGGAGGGGTCAAGGCTGAATTGTATATTGTAAAATAAGCTCACAGAATCTGGTTTAACAAATGAAAAAAATTTGCTAGAGTTCCTCTGTTCATTTTGGGGAGGAATAAATATAAATAACCCAGGGAATGTGCAATATGAAGAATGAAGCTTATCAAGCCTCAGAGTGATGATGACAATAATAATAATAATGAAAGCTAGCATTTACATATTTAAAGTTTCCAAAATGTTTTGCAAATATTGTCTGATTTTATTCTCATAACAGCACAGGAAAGTAGATGCTATTATTATTCCCATTTTACAGAAGAAGAATCTGAGGCAGACCGAGGTTAAGTGACTTGTCCAGGGCCACATAACTATTAAGTATCTGAGGTTGGATCTGAGCTCAGATCTTCCAACATTCTGTCCATTGCCCTAACTGGCATGTCCCTTGACCCTATGATTATACTATCAAGACTTCAACTTAAAAATTAATGTTATTGACATTTTTATTATATTTAATTTTCAAATGTATCCCTTGGTTTCCTCTCTTTTTCACTGAGAGACATATTTTTGTAAGAAATAATTTTTTAAAAAGAGAGAAAAGAAAGCAGTTCAGTAAAACTACTTGACATATCAAGCACGTTTGAAACTATATCTCCTCACCTTTGGAAAAAAAGGAAATAAAGTCAATTTTCTTATAGCTTCTTTGGGGACACAAATTTGATTATTTTGAATTTTCAATAAGCATTTATTAAACACTCTCTATATGTAAGGAATCAAGCTAGGCACTAGGGAATACAAGAATATATTTTTTAAAAGTGCGCCTGACTTTAAGGAGTTCCATTCTATTGGAGGGGAGCCAACATGACCATAAATGGAAAAAATACATTAACATTGTGTTAATAAATGGAATGATCATATACCTGAACAGTGTTTGAAGGAAGCCAGAGACTTTATTCTAAGAATGGAGTCTCTTCAACTTAATAACCAAGTACTAACTAAGGGCCAGGCACTGGACAAAATGAAATAGTTTCTGCCCACAAGACACTTACTTTTTACTATTTATAGGGAACTTTAGAGAAGGTGATGGGTGTGAGGGAAATGGAAACTGATAAGGCTTCACAATTGATTTTAAATGGGGATAAGAATAGCATCTACTTTTCACAGGGTTGTTCTGAGGTTATTGTGATGTTTTGAGAACTTTAAAGATATTAGCTATCACCATTATCACCATCAGCAGCAGCTATTATATGGGATTTGAAAGAAAGATACTGACAAAGTTTCAAATCTGGGTGAGGTGGCAAGAAGGTAACATCAAAGGAAATAAGAGAATTCTGTTGGCCAGTGGGTTTAGAGGGAAAATGCGAATTCCATTTTAGACATGCTGAATTTGAGATGCTTAAAGGATATCTAGTTTAAAATGTCCAAAAAATAAGGAAACAAAAAAAAATGTGACTTAGAAATAAGGAATTGGAGAGACAAAGATTTTTAAGATATACCCAAGTCTCCTACCTACATATCATGAATGCATTCTTTGAGAAAAGGATTAGGAAGTGCAGAATACCAAAAACAATAACTAAAATGAAATTAACTGAATTTTAACAATGGAAACCATTCACTAGTAGCTGAATCTATCTGTGTACAGATCAGACCACTGGGTTTACCAAAGCAAAGATCAAAACCAATACAAAATTAGTAGGATGAGTAAAAATAAGGAAAAACATTGTGCACAATTAAACCAAACCAACCTGATCTATTAAAAAACAAACAAACAAACAAAACTTGATACTGGAAAATGGATGGAGGGAATGATTGACACCAATTAGAATAATTTCACATAAAAGTTTGACATAAATCAATTATTATAACAAGGAGACTAAAAGAATGCCTTTATCAGCCAACACTTGACTTACTTGCCAAGTGAAGAAATATGGCAACCAAGAGCAAAAGTGATTGTGTCTAAACTCCTCTATAAAACCTTTCAATAAAATCTTACAGAGAAAACAGAAGATTATGAGTAGTATCACCTTGCAAAACAGAGCAGTAGGGGAAAACACAAGTTTAAAAAAAGCATGGTTAGAAATCTGACTCGGCAAAATCATTTTGAGGATATTTAATGATCTAATTGGAGGAAATACTATTTGTTGTATTTGTTTGCTGTAGGTATATATGAAATCTTTTTAGGATATATATATATATATATATACACACATATATAATCTCATTTTCTATCAAACTCAATGGGACTACCAATTTTTTTAACTCTGACATGGACTTAGATATACTTCTTGAGAAAGCAGAAATGATTTTGATAAAAAAACAAAGGGAAAAAGAAAAGTTGGATTACATCAATTGTTTAGTGATGAGGGCTAAGCTAGAGATCTCACAACTTTGAGGCCACTGGGGGAGATATTCATAAATTATCTGAAAGAGAAAAAAGATAGAAAAGGTATGAAAGAAAAAAAATCTCAAGATTTTATCATCACCAAAAAAGTGATGAAAGAAACACCTATAACCACAGAGCTACACACATACTTTCTCATCTTTAAAAATAGTTATTAGAATAGTTTATACACACATTGAGGGAACACTGGATAAGGTCATTAGAAAGGAATAAGCAGGCTTTTACCAGGCCTCCTACACCAGAATTCTACCCTTGCATAATTGACTCAAATATTGGAGAATATAAAATCTCACTGTGATTACTCTTTGTTGATGACTTGTAACAATGAGTGCAATCAAGGAAAATAGTTTCCTCCACTGGCCCCATCTGAAAGTGCTTATTTCATTTTGCACCTTTGGTACTTCTCCTCTATTGGTCAAGAATTTTTTCTTTATCCCAATTCTAAAAAGTCACCTCCTTTCCTGCTCTTCTAATATGTTTGTGATGTGACCTTTTAAAAAACTAGGTCGTGTATTACACTTGGAGCTTATTGTGACATATAGCATGAGCCACTGGTCTAAATAGAATTTCTGCCAGATTACTTTCCAGTTTTTCCAATAGTTTTTGTCAAAGCGTCATTATTCCAGTAAGTGGGAGTCTCTGAGTTCATTGAATATAATGCTCTTATGTTCATTTGTTTCTGTATCTTATAGACCTAATGCATTTTCTTGGCCAACTTTTCTCTTTTAACAAGTACCACATATTTTTAGTAATTATTTCTTTGAAACAGATCGAAATCTGGCACTGTGTGGCTCCCTTCCTCCCTAGCCTTTTTGATTATTTGCCTTTAGATTCTAGACCATGCTTTCCTCAAGATATATTTGGTTACTATTTTTTAGTTCCATAAAGTTATGCTTTGAGAGTTTGATTGGTGTGACATGTAATAAGTTGGTCCATCTTTTCAATGTGAATCTTCTTCTGTTGATGCTATGCGGTTGAGAGTCATCTGATACTACCATTACTCAAGAATTGGAGCTCAAGGTCACCCAAGGAGCATTAGAGAGGTGTGAGCAAATAAAATACCTTACTAACAAGGAATTACACTGGAAAACTAGGGAATAAGATACATATATCAAAGACATGTAGGATTAAGAAAGAGACAGGTTGGATGTGAGATGGGCAGCTCAACATGCTTTGGTGATATGTTCCCAGTGCCAAGAGAACACAAGAAAGACCTCCAGAGTGGGGGGATTTGGGATGACCCTCTTTTGGCAAATCCATGAGAGGACAAGGTAAGAGTAACACATCAAAGGCAGGCAAAGATGAATTGCAATTTAGGACATAATCAAAACAGTGACATTACCATTCTCTAGGAGTAAACTAGTATTTTTGTAATGCAGAGTTCTAGGTGACAAATATACATTTATTTTCAAATGAAACCCTACCTCAAAGACTCTTTGACATTTGACATATATAACTAACTTCATCAATTACCTTAAAATCTATTCTGGATGGGTTTGCTTTCATTTTTAAATAGATAAAATTACACATCCAACATCATGTATGTTTGTTGAGCGTAACCCAATTCATTTAATTGAATATGCACACATAGTTACAGGACCTGAACGGACTCTAATATCTTCTTAACATTTATAGATTTGTTTGTACTGCAGGTAAACAAACACACTGTTACAATAAGAACACTCTGTACAACAAAATTATTTGTCTAGTCCTGCAGATGGGTTCATGATATTTATTGACACAGCATAGCCACCTTCCTTGCCTCCCCACCAAAAAAATCCTAATGCTCTCCTAGACTTCATCAAGAGAGGAAAGCTGTCTAGGACATAGGAAGGGAGAGTCCCATAGTTCTCTGCTCTGAGCAGACCATGTCTGGCTTTCAGTTCTAGGAGTCAGATTTTAAGTAGAGGATCTAAGGAAGCTAACCAAGGTGATAAAGGACTTCGATGCCATTTTCTATTGAGGAATTTTCTCATTCATTTTCAGTTCTTAGTTTTCTCTGTATTCTCACTACCACTAAAATAGCTTTTTGTCTATTTTGAATTATTTTATATTTACTTATCTCTGTACAAGTTAGATACAAGTTCTTTGAGGGCAGGGACTATTTCTTTCCTGATCTTTGTATCTCTAGGGCAGAGAAGTGTGGACATTTGATAATAATTTCTAGTCCATCAATTTAATCTCCAAAACCTACAGACAAGGAAGAGAATCTTGAATACATTTAAGAAACTTCGTAAAAGAAATGAGATAATCAGATATAATTTTTATACATACAAGCTTTGCCATGTCAATGTGAATTATTCTTAGGGGCAGGGTTAAGGTGTTCAAAACAATTGATCATTCATCATTGGTTAAGAAAGACTTTCTAAGACAAAACAATATCTTTTTTTTTTTTTTTAAATCATAGGTCTCTGAGCACAGGAAAAGGGAAACAGAAATGAGAGAGAAATGAGTCATGGAAATTACCTGCAAAAAGGTCACAATCTAATTGGTGAAAGGATTTATGGGAAAACAAGGACAATATGAGGGGGGAGGGATTGGTTTTCCCCACATAGCCATCCATCAATATGTGGTTTTAGAATGATCATGTTTCATACCAGTGCTATCTGGTTATTTTAGGAAGAATGGCTGGACCTATGATTTCATGGCTACTAAGAAATTCCCTCTACTGACTTCACTGCCATTTTTAGTTTTTGAGACTTGGTCATTTAAAGGTAAAGTAACTTGCCCACTGTCACATAGCCAAGATGCATCAGAGGCAGAATTTGAATTCAGGTTTTTCTTGTCCCAAGGTCAATTCTGTCTACTATATCCCACGTTGCCTCTGGATGTTTAATTGGACATTTTGAAAATGCTATGATTCTTTTATAATTGATATCATATTGTTTGTCTTCTCAAGAGGCAGCAAAGGGACAGAAGAAAGGGACAAAATTTAAAACTCAGAATTTTTAAAAAGTGAATGCTAAATTTTAAAAAATGTAACTGGAGGATCCAGGGACTGGATCTTCTAAGCCAGGGATTCTTAAGCCTAGCTGTTAAGTTTTTGAAATATATATGTAACAATGTCAATATTATCAATTTTTTTGTAAAAATATAATTGGTAAATATTTAAAGATATCTAAAATAATTTAATTAAATGTGTAATTAAATATATTTAAAACATATATGTTAATAAATATATTTAACCACATTGTTTTCCATGGGTAGATTACTTCATACTTTGAAAGGGCCAAAGTTTCATTTGTGTGGGTTCTTTCCCCTGGGAGGAAAACAAAAACACCTTTCATATATCATTTTGTTTATCCCATAAATCCTTTTTTTTGGGGGGGTAAAATTAGATTATAACTTTCTTATAGATAAGCAGAATGCTCATTTCTTAAATCTTGTTTCCTAATGTTCCTCCATCCCAGAAGTATTTTGTACAAATTAAATGAAATATTATCCAATAAAGTATTTATTATGACCCAATGCAGCAAATTCTTCAGCCCCACCCTTTTGCTGCCTGTGTTATCCTCCTTTACAGAAAAGCATCTGGGATTATTTCAGAAAACCTCTCTCTCTTCTCTCTCTCTCTCTCTCTCTCTCTCTCTCTCTCTCTCTCTCTCTCTCTCTCTCTCTCTCTCTCTCTCTTACTAATTGAATCCAAAATGGTTTCAATTAATTTGAATGATGCACAGTCAACCTCAGTGGATTTTTTTCCTCCAGATAGAATTCCTTTATGATTTTCCAATGAAATAACACAGTTCTCAAAGATTTGGCTAGTTGAATTTCACATCATTCTGTAATAGGGAAATTCCATCATGAAAAACGAAAGGGAATTTCCCTTGGAAGTTTGCAGCAAAGGAGTCTTCTGTAGATAATGGTATTTGCTCCCATTTGGGTTTGAATTCATTAGACACAGGGCATGTGAGTTATTTGATCCTAAAAAAGTCTTGGATTTCCAATTAAGCATGGGCCTCTAATAGTGCAAGGAGCTCCTGATGAATAAACTATCTCTTATCAATGCAGGTTAGTACCATCTCTGCAACTCAGAGTCACAGAGAATTGCTGAGGGCAACCCTGAGAAAGGGAATGATTTGACTAAGGTCATGCAGTCAGTATGTGTCAGAAGCAGGACCTAAACTCCTTTTTGACTGAAACCAGAATGCCAAGCCTCACTGACTCTCTATCCATCACTTATTCCTTTTAACTCATCACTAGCTTCCCTTTAGTTACTTAGGGATTACATTTGATGATCTCATCATACTTCAAGCACGGATAAAATATCACAATTTCTATTCACAAGTGGGTGCAACTCTCTATGTGTTGTCTAGTACATTTGTCCCTTGCTTGGTTTGGATAGTCTTTAAAATAGAAAAAGAAAAAACCCTTTAGTATGCAGCCGGAGTAGAAGACAATGTCGAAATCAGCCGATAAGCTGGATAAATATTGTCATCAGCATCACCATAAAGCTTGTAATGTTTTCAAAATGTGATAGCAGCATCCCAACAATTAGAATGCATGCTACACTGTTTGTTTTCATTTGTGGCATTCTGTGCTCTTTGCCAGGGCATTTTCTGAAATCCCAATGAGGGTTATTGCAGGGAAATGTGAATGTGTTTTAAATGGAAATTTCAAGAGGTTCCATTACATAATTACAAAATTATGGACATTTCTTCTTAATTTTTCATTTCCTTTCATAGGCTGGTCACATTTCTTCCCTCCATTTCTTTTCCTCCCTCCCTTCCTCTCTCCTGTGCCCCTCCCTTCTCTTGCTTCTTCCCCCCATCCCCCAGCCTGTTTCTTCAGATACTGGCAATGAGAGCAATCATTATTTTTGAAATGAGAAATATTGAAGACCATCTTCCCCACTACTTTTTCATTCTTTTTAGCTAGGAGATTGGAGATACTCTCTCAATAGGACATTGGGCATTCATGAAATAAATCCGAATTTACAAGACACCCCAGGATGCTTCTTAAATTTTCTCTTTATTCTTTTGTTCCTTGATAACTGAGTCCCCGTTTATCAATACCTAAAATTGCATCAATCATGTGTGAATAGAGGACTGGGGAAACAAGGTATATGCCTATTTTATAAGTAGTGATTCTCTAAGGCTAAAAATAAGTCAAGGGGAAAAAAATCAGATTTAGACTATTTCTATTTAGCTTTTCACACCCACATAAATCAGCCCTCTGACTTTACTATCTATAAAACATTCGATTCATAAATAAGCCTCCTCATGGGAAGGCTATTACTAAGATAATACCCACACCAAGAAGGTTGTTTTCTAGCTTCAAAAGGTGGCCTTTTCAAAGGACAAACAAGATGTTGGGAGAAAAAAGTTCCATGAAAATCATATCCTAAAGGGTGCCCTTGCTGATGAATTTGGATGAACTTTAATTAACTTTTAAGTCCTGACCTCTCAGTATTTGTACTGTGATAGTTTAACAAACAAGGATCATCCCATTTGGACTCAGACCCACAAAGAGGAACACAGGGCTGAGAAATCAATTTTACTGGTATTGCTGCCTCGCGGCTGCTGACTATCCTTCTCCCCTTCCCATAATTTAGTGGATTGGCAAGGCAGAAATTTCTCTAGAGTTTTGCCATTTCACCTATTAATCTGGCTTTCTGTTCCAGACCCCTGGCAGTCCCAGCTTTTGCCTCTGTCTCTCAACTATCTGCAAGATAAAAAGACTAGTATGGAGCCAACTATCATCTGACAGTTCTCTGGTTTGAACTCCTGCCCCACGCTCCCCTAGGCAGCACCTTGGTGACTTCTGCCGAACTTGAGAAAAGTATGAAGATGCAAGGGGTCTGAGATCATCCAAACCTTCCTCCTCATTCTACTGTTAAGGAAACTGAAGTTAACAAAACTTAAGTGACCTAGCTCAAAGTCCTATGGATAAGGAAGTAGCAGTCAAAATTTGAACTCTGATCCTGCTACTCTAAGTCTGGTACTCCTTGGCCTGTATTCTCTCAATTAGCATCTTTCTGCCAGTTGTTCATTAAGTACCAAACTCCTGCTAATTTTTCAAGGCCCCCATCACTGATCCTTAACGTTTGGTAATCAGGATAAGGGCACTGATTCAAAAGGTATTTTAAATAGCAGCTATTGCAAAGGGTGCTAGGGACTCAAGGATAAAGTGCCCTCAAGGAACATAGTCAACCTCAGATATAACATAAATGTGTAAATTTTTTAAAAAATGTTTTAGGAGGTGAAAACACAAACATCCAGGAAGATGGGGGGAAAAATCGAACTGGTGCTTGAAGTGAACCTTGAAGGAAGAGAAACAGTGGGAGAGAAGCTGAGGAAGGAGAGCATTTTATGCCTGAGGGCTGTCTATGAAAGGATAAAGTATACATAGAATAATTAGTATAGAAATCCTAAAACCAATTCAACTCAGTAGATGCACAACCCCCCCTCCCCCAATTTACTTTCTGCCATTCCTGTATTCAGTCAATTCCAGTGACTCCCTATTGCTTCCAGAAACAAATATAAAATGCTCTGCTTGGCTTTTAAAGTTCTTCACACCCACACCCCAAACCTACACCTCCCTTCCTCCCACTTCAAGTCTTATCCCTCCCATTCCTGTTCTGTTTTGGACATAGGGAGTTTGATATTCTTTTAACTTTCTAGGTATACCTAGGGCTTAGCACAACACAGGTACAAAGTAAGTACTTAATAAATTCTTGTTGACCTCTTACATGAGCATTCCAAAGTTTTATGAACAACAAGGAAAGAAACAAGTTCATCCATTTTAAACCAGAATATCCACCATTGCTATAGCCATTTAGGAAAAAGGCCACTCCATAGCTAATATTTTTTGAGCATGGTTTGAAATTCACACCTAGACATATAGATCTACAAGGACATGTATGTTTACATTTCTTGCTAGAGATCTAGGATTAACATCAATAAAAACAGCCAAACTTGCTTAAAAATCCTTTATCTTAAAATTAATCTAAGTGAAAACACCTTTTTATCCCTTCCTTCTAGGTTTCCTTCAGGATCTTTATCAATTCATTTTCATTTACTTTTTCTTCTATAATTGTAATGAATTCCTCAGTCTCCAGATTTTGCTTTTTAAGATTTGATTTCTTTCCCAAAGGTCTTTGCAAGTTTTGTGGCCTTCCCTGTGTTTTCTTTTGATGTTAATTGTACTGTTTTTGATTACATTAATATGCCCCAGTTTATTTAACCATTTTCCTCTATTGATGAGAATTCAGGTTGTTTCCATTTTTTTTTCAATTACTTACAAAATGATTCCCTTTGACCCATTAACTCCATTGTTGGGAATATATCCTGAGAATGTCAACAGAACCAATTCCAATAGAAAAGATCCAACTGTGGTAGAGTTTTCACTGTAGCTAACATTTTTGCTTTGCTATGGGTGGAGATCAAATGATGACAACCAGGGCAACAGGAACTAGATTCTCTCTTCACCCTGGCTCACCCTGAAGGGTGTGGTAACAGTTCACCTACATTAGAGGCTATGGCTTCAAAACTTAGGATTTTCTTCCATGATTATCTTAGTCCTTCCTCATACCAACAACTCCTTTTCTATGACTATTCCAACCTCTATACAGATTATCTACAGCACATATAAAGTTATACAATGTGTATATTTACATACATATAAATATACATGTATACTTACATATATGTATGTTGCATAAATACATTAAGGCATGTGGGTATACATATATACCACATATACTCTCACACATATATGTATACATACATATATAGGTATACATATACATATGTATACCTATATAGGTATACATACACACAGGTATACATATACACACACATATATACACATACACACATATATACACATATATATATACATACACACATATATACATACATATATATATACATATATATGTATGTGTATATATTTAAATACATACTTGCAGGTTGTCCCAAATATCTTATGTATAGAATGTTATGTCACACATATAAAAAGACAATTGAGATAGGGATACACTAGGTATATATAGGATAGCTAGATAGCACTGTGTTAGGGAGCTGAGCCTGAGTCAGAAAAGCCTGAGTTCAAATTTGGCCTCAGACAATTACTAGCTATGTGACTCTGGGCCATTCACTTCACCACCTGCCTCAGTTTCTTTATCTGTAAAATGAAATGGAAGAAGGAAATGGCCAACCACTCCAGTAACTTTGCCAAGAAAACCCCAAATCGGGTCATGTGGGACACAAATGAAAAATAATTCATTCTTATAACATATGTGAATTTGTATAGTGCATTCCCCCCTCCACCTCCCGTCTCATTTTTCTCTTTTGTAAAATGAATGGGAGGAGCCAAATGATTCCTATTATCCCTGCCAGCTTTTTTTATTTAGAACACAACATATATGATTTATTGAATACAATAGCTTTCCCTTTAATATTAGCTTTTTTAAAAAGCATTTTATTTTTAAAACATATGCTTATATAGTTGCCAACATTCACCCTTGCAAAAAACACCCTTGTATTCCAAAATCTTTTCCCTCTTTCCCTCCACCCCCTCCCCTAGACAGCAATTAATCCAATAGATGTTAACCATGTGCAATTCTTCTATACATATTTCCACAATTATCATGCTGCCCAAGAAAAATCAGATCAAAAAGGGAAAAAATTGAGAAAGAAAACAAAATGCAAGCAAACGACATAAAATGTGAAAATATTATGTCGTAATCTACCCTCAATTCCCATAGTCCTCTCTATCTAGATGCAGATGGCTCTTTCCATCATAAGACCATTGGAACTGGCCCGAATCACCTCACTGTTGAAAAGAGTCCCTTCTAACTTTTAAACCTATGAGCTTACACTAGTGCTTAGCATACCATCTGGCACATAGTAGGTGGTTGCTAAATGTTTATTGAGTAACGGACTGACTATGGGATGGGGAATACAAGTCTTATTTCATTCAACAAGTTAGGAAACTAAAACCAAGTACACATGGCATGTGGGGAAAAATAGAGGGATGGTGTTGGAGGCCCTGGTTCAAATCCCAACTCTATATCCAACAATAGTAATGCTCATAGAGCCTTCAAGTTTGCAAAGTGATTTAATATGTCACCTTGATGATCCTCACAATAAGTGCTAGTATTACCCCTCCATTTTACAGATAAAAAAATAAGGTACACAAGAATTAAGTGACTTGCTCAGGTTCACATAGGTAGCTATTTACCTAGTGCCTGGCACACAGTTTAAGTGCTTTAATACTTGAATGACTGAATTTAAAGTTAGGTCTTCCTGATTCCTAGGCCAGAGCTCTACCCACTGTGGCACCTGGCTTCTGAAGGTTTCTATGACTGAGTCATCTTCCTGAGTCTCAGTTTCTTGAGCTGGAAAATGATGCAGTCAGTCAGGTTAGATGCCCTGCCTGAATTCTTTTCACTCCAAGGCCAATCACACAGTAAATGAATGGTATAAATTAGAGTTATAGCCCCAGCAAGAATCCCTTTTACTCTGGATTGTTTGCTGGCATTTAACAGTCTCTGTCACAACCTTGCACCTCCTTAGCTTATTTTTGGAAACTGTATACACTGATCTTAATCAGAGGCTCATGGTAACACCCTCTAACGTGACAAAATGATATCAAGGGACTTGAAAGGCTGTGAGGAAAAACTGTCGAGGAGGAAAACCAGAAAACACAAGTGAATTCAATTAGTTAGATTCTTTGGCTGTATTCTGTATAACCAAACAAACAAGCAAACATATTACAAGGCAGAAAGGGACCCTGGAGATTATTTAATCAACTTCTGCATTTTATGGATGAGGGGAGTCCTGGAAGAGGGAAAATGTTTAATCAGGGTCACCGGCTCCCAATCCAGCACTTTTCCCATAGCACAAGGAGCATCTTTCTTTTTAACCCCATCTTTGCCTGACATTAGATTACAGCATAATTTAAACCAATGGTAGGAAGTTGGGAAGATACTATTTAGAATGATGTGATGAGTAGACCTAGAGCTAGAATCTCAGAAGTCAAACAATCCAGCTCCCTCATTTTACAGATGAGGAAACTAAGGCATGAATTAATCACATGCTTGCCCAAGGTTACACAGCTGGAACGTGCCTGAATCGGCATTTGAAGCCCCCTTTTCCTTACTCTGAATCAAGTACTCAGCAATCTCTGATCATTGCACTGCTTCGCCTCTCCATTTGACCAGCATCCAACATCACTTCAGGCTCCCGTAAAAAATGTGGGTCAGGAAAATTAGAGAAAGTAATGTTGAGCATTTTACCATAAATTATAACTAGGAAATCAATCATGATTAAGTGAAACCTAATTGGAGTAAATAACTGTCTTCCTCTCCACATTATGTACTGAATTATTTGAACTACTGAATTTGCCACCATTAATTGTGCTCTGTCTCTGTCTTTCCCCTCCCTCTCTTTGCCATGTGTCTCTCTATCCTACTCTCTCCTCCTCTGCCTTATCTGTCTCTCTCCCATTCCCCTCTACTCTGTCTTAGTCTCCCTGTCTCTTGGCCTTTTGTCTGTCTGCCTGTCTCTCTTTCTTTCTCTCTCCCCCTCCCTCTGTCTCTCTCTCTCCCTCCTCTTTGCCCTCTATCTCATAACCTCTCCCCCCCCAATTTGTCACATTGTGAATTAAAATTCCTCCCCAATGGGGGGGGAAGGAAACAGGGAATGAAATTGCTGAAATTGGCAGCAGGGAACAAGAAAAGGGCACCATGGGAACATAGTTCTGAGAGCTTATAAACCCACAAATATTCAAATCTTTCAACAGTAGTGGCTTTTGGGTGGGTTGGAGGGAGGAGAAGGCAAAGTACAACCCAGCTGCTTCCCCGAACAAGCCATCCACAAGTCAGGCAGGTGCTCCACCTAGTCGTGCCTGTATTTCTTTAATTTCTTATCCCTGCCCTCATTCTTTCCTAATTATGAGTCCTAACATTAATATCCCTCTAATGCTTCCTTCTATCCCATCCCTCATACCATGATTTTAAAAAAGTTTTTCTGAAAATCTGGGTAAAGGTCTGCCCTCTTCCTCTGATTAGAGATTTCCAAATTTTAGGTTACCTCTTATTTGATGTCGTCATTAGAAAAACATGTTTACTTATCAATATAATTTATTACATCAACATTAATTATTATTAATGAAATTAAGTCACTTCATTACAATACACCTGCTGCTCCCAAGCTCCTAATACACTTATTTGTACTTGCCAGGAAGTACATTTCTGTCATCTTTCATTCTTCTTTGAAATAAGCAAGCTATTCATTTTGTTGTTCTTTTAAATGTAGCAAATGCATAGAAACATAGAACTAGAGTTGAAAGAAACTTCAGTCCATCTAATCCAAATCTTTCATTTTACAGATGAGGAAACTGAGGTCTAGAGAGATCAAATGATATGCCCAAAATCAAATATGCCCAAGTGTCAAGATCTAAAAAATTTAAAAATAAACTCATAAACAGTGAGCAGGTCTGTGACATGACACAGTCAATTCCTGTGACAACGAAGTCCAGAATCACTATTTCCATCCTTTTTTTTTTTTTTTTTTTTTTTTTTTGGCATGGAAAAACTTTCCCCTGGTTTTTAGAATTTCCTGGAACTGTCAAATTGGGTCCAAACATCTTGGAAAACCAATTATACTTGCAAGTTATTCCCAAGTTCAAGTTTTGTGATTAAGGATAAATCACCATCCAAATATCAAGACCTCCTAAATTGGCCCAAATTTCTCCCCTTTGAGAAAGGGTTGAAAGCCAAAGGTCAAAAGATCATCCTTTAAAGATTGTTGTTGTTGTTTTTTCCTCCTGGGAATGGGAAAAGGTTTGTGAGACAAAATGTTGATTAGTCTCCTCTTGTATTTGGAAGACTGGTTGAGAACTAGTGCTCCAAAATTATAAACTTATTTCAATTAGTTTTGTCTGCACAGACTCTATTCCACATCCTACCTACCCAACAATAGTCTTCATGATATTTCCTACAAATGAGCATATAAAGCCTTTGCTCAAAGATCTCTAATGTGTGAGTGGGGTCCCCTACCATCTCCACAAACAGTTCATTCTGTTTTCTTTTGGAGAATTTTGAGAGTTCCAAAGTTTTTCCTCAATCCAAGTCTGAATTTTCTCCTCTTTTCTGTTCTCCTTTTCTGTCTTCTGGATACAACAGAAACATTCCAATACCTCTTCCAAGTGACGGCCCTTTAAAAACTTAAAGACAATTATCATGTCATTCTGAGCCTTTCCTTCCCAGGTTCAACTATTTAATCAATTTTCATGATGCATCAAGAAGGCTCTTTGCTAGGTGTTGGGCTACAAGGACCAAAATTAAGCAGTCCCTTCCCTTAAGGGAAGGCGCCATTAGGCATAGAAGGCCAGGTTTGGAATTAAGAAGACTTATTTTCCTGAGTGTCTGCAAATCTGGCCCAGACACTTATTAGCTGTGCGACCCTATCTGCCTCAGTTTCCTCATCTGTAAAACTAGCTGGAGAAGGAAAGTACAAACCACTCCAATATCTTTATCAAAAAAAAAATCCCATATGGAATCATGAAAAGTTGCATAATATTGAAAAAGCTGAACTACACGACTTGACTGCTTCAGATTATAAACTTATTGTGGAATTACTGTCTTGACAAGAGGTGCCTAGGACAAATATTCCCCATTTTTGTTCCTAGACACAAAAATTATTAATAAAATGCTCTCTGAATGAATGAATAAAGAATGAATTAGGAGCACTGCCATTTCCAAGTATCATCTCTCTTCATTTGCATGATGATTGGCACAGATATGTTCATATTGTGAATCATTATCATAAAGATAGCCATTGCTAGAGATCAGAAATACAATGAGCAGATCTCGTGGCAGAATAGGGTTATTTCTAACCTTCATGTTGAGCATGTCAATCATACTCTTAGGGCTTCTGTTTCCTCAACTGTAAACTGGATTGGTTTAATGAGTGTAAGGAGTCTTACAGCTTAGATAGAACCTATGACCTGATGCTTAGATATGACCTTTTACACATTTGAACTTACACATTTGAACATTTACACATAATGAACTTGAATGTTCCTTCAAAGGAAGTATACAACATACACATATGGGTTTTTAATATATTAAGTACATAGTATGTTATAAACATACTTGCATTTTTATGACATATTATGTCCACACTATAAACATATTTTATAATTTATCATCCATATTACAAACATACAAACATATATTGCTAATGTGTTGCTCAGTTTCGCTCATATCTGATTCTGATTCTTCATGTCCTCATTTGGGATTTTTTGGGCAAAGATGTTAGAATGGTTTGCGTTTCCTTTTCCAATTCATTTGACAGGTGAAGAAACTGGGTTAAGTGATTTGCCTATGTTCAACACAGCTAGAAAGTGTCTGAGGCTGGTTTTGAACTCAGGAAGATGACTCTTCCTGACTCTGGCCCCAGTACTCTATTCACTGTCCAACCTAGCTGCTCGTACAAATATAAAATTATATGTATTTATAATACATTACAAAAGACATTATAAATACACATGTATCTTTATAACATATTGTATATGGTATGCATTTATCATATATTGCATATATCATAAAACATATATATGAAATAAATGCATTTATATTATATTGTATGTATTATAAACATAAATATATTTTATGTATTTGTAATATACTGTATGTAACATATATTTATAAGATTGAATGTATTATATTAAAAATATATACATAATTATATTTATTTGTAATACATTATATTTAAGATGTATTTATAATATATTGTATGTGTTATAAAACATCCACATAATACTTATATGAATTTATAATATATTATTTATATATCTATCTAGAATATACTACATACATATGCATATTTATGTTTATAATATTGAACAATGCATTTCTATTATAAACTTCCAAATGTATTTATATGTAATATACTGATATGACATTATATATAACACACATATATTTATATGTATCTGTAATATATGTAACATTCATTTATCATGTGTTGTATACATAAGAACACATTTATATGCATTTATAATATATAGTAAATAACATTTATCATATATTGTATATATTGCAACACACATATTTACATGTATTTGTAATATAGTGTATATAACTGGTTTTTATCATATACTGTATATAAGACCCACATATTTATGACATATAATATATGACAATTATCATATAGTGTATATATTATAAAATATACACAATATATTCATATGTGTAATATATTATATATAGCATTTATTTATCCATATATTGTATATAACAGATACACACATACATTTGGACTACATTACATATACTATAAATACACAATCATAAATTGAAAGACTAAACAAGTCCAAATCCATCAAGGGCTTTGATCAATCAACAATCTACCATAATGCTGAATTTTGCTGACAGCCCAGCCCTTTAAGCCAAAGTCTAAAGATAACAGTCAGTACCTCCAATTTCAAGATTTAAGAATGAGTTAAGAAATTGTAATCTCTGAAAGCAATGTTCAAAACATCCTTATGCTGCACAATTAGCCCAGTATCCAAACAGCTCAGAACCTTTGCCAGAAAGCCTATCCTTGCTAGACAAAGAGTGAATTTCATTCAACAGCTCCTTGGAGACCTGTTCTCAATCTCAAATTCCTTTTGAGCCAAGGAAAACTTGTTTAAAAAAAAAAAAAGTCCTAAAATGTAATTTGCACAAAGCAGTCTCAGGTTTATTGGCATTTGAAGACTTTCTTGTTTATCTTCCTCATTAAAGGCCAAGACTAGTATCCTTTCTCAGCTCTTGTTGCTTGGTTTTTTGAACAAGCTCCTTCATTAGACTAGGCCCCATTTTCACAGAACTGCAGGGTTTTCAGGCTGGATGGGGCCTCAGGGACAATCAGGTCCAGCCTATGCCTATACAAGAATAACCAACCAGGGGCCAACTGCCTTCACTTGAAAACCTCCGGTGGACAGGAGTCGTCTACACTGTCAAGCAGTACTTGCTATCGTGAGGGAGTTGTGAAGCTCGGGACATTTATCACAGTCAGGACATTTCTTCTGAGAGCAAGCCGAAATTTGGCTCTTCACAGCCCCTGCCTAGGGCTTCTTTTTCTGCATTCTAGGGCTGAAGGGAACAAATTTTATCCTTTTCAGGGAAGTCCTTCAAATACATGAAGACAGCCATCAGGACTCTTCTCCCCCACACCCCACTACTACCATGTCTTTTCTTGTCTGTGTTGAACATACCTTGTTCTTTCAACTGACCCTCATATGACAAGATTTTCTCTAAATAAGGTTCATTATTTTACTCTATGAGGAAAACCGACCTTCCTATCTAGACTTACAAAAGTAGGTTTTCTTTAGGCAATAAAGCCTCAGTATACATAAATACATCTGTAATGGAAGGAAGGAAAAAAAAATATTAAGCACCTACTATGTGTCAGACATTTCATTTGATCCTCACTAACACCCTGAGATGTGGATGTTATCATTATCCAGATTTTATAGTTGGGGAAGCTGAGGCAAACATAGAGGTTAAATGATTTTAAATCTTAGTGAGTGTCTGAGGCAAAATTTGAACTTGTCGTATCAGATACCGTGTCCAGTCCTTTTCCCCATCAGTTTACCTCTAACTAAGCATATGATCCAATTCCAAATTTTAAAACTTTAGTCCTTTTTCCAATATATGACTCTCCAAACTATATTAGCTTGTAAAATGGTATTCTAAAAATGAGAAAATATTTGTAAAACACTTAGCACAGTGCCTGGCACATAGCAGGTACTTAATATTAATGTTTGGTCCATTTTCCCTTAGAAGTAGTTGGTGGTACAATGGATAAAGGCCTAGGCCTGGAGTAAGAATGACCCAAGTTCAAATCTGGTCTCAGACACTTACTAGCTATGTGATCCTAGGCAGGTCATTTAACCTCTACATGCCTCAGTTTGTTTAGTTTGTTTGTTTGTTTTTGTAAAAGGGGGATAAGAGGACCATCTACTTGGCAGTGTTGTTCTAAGGATCAAATGAAATAATCACTTAGCAGAGTGCCTCATACATAATGGATACTATGTAAATGCATATTCCTTTCTCTTCCTATATTAATTCTTCCAATAGAAACCACTCTATAGTTTCTTCTTCCAATATGACATAGGTATATCTCAGCTAGAGAATCCATCTCATCTATCCTAAGCAGAAAACGAGGTTGAATATGTTCTCCACTAGTATAAGAAAGTAGATTCTAAGTAAAATTATAAGTTAGCTGGTGGGGTTTTGGAGTTTTGGGGGGTTTTTTTGGTAAGAAAATTCGTGATGGTTTTCAGATCAAAACAAAATGTAAAATTGCTAGCATTTTAAATTTTAATTTGTATACATATTTAACATATATTGGATTACTTGCTGCGTAAGCGGGGGAAGCGAAGGAGAAAAATTTGGAACACAAGATTTTGCAAGGGTGAGTGTTGGAAACTATCTTTGCATATATTTTGAAAATAAAAAGCTATTATTAAAAATAAAATTTAATTTTATCTTCCCTATGATTAAATGCACACATATACATATCAAACTGGCAGAATTTAGGGATCTGCAGGCTATTTTCTGAAAAATGAACCCTTCTAAAACAAAGGTTTTAATTTAATTTAATTAAGTGAAGAATGGCTGAACAAGTTGTGGTATATGGTTGAGATAGAATACTACTATACTGTAGAGGGCCGGAACTCTGAAAAGGTGTACTTGAATCTAGGTCAGTACAGTGCTTATAGCTTAGAGTAGGTGCTTAGAGAACCTATTAAGTGTGAGATAATGGTTCTCTATGGTGATTTAATGGTTGCTTGTGCTCAGTGTGTTGTAGTGCTGTAATTGTACTGAGGTATTATGGGAGTCTCAGACACAGAAGACTCTCTCAGCCACAGACACAAGACACCAGACTACAGATTCCAGACTCTGGACTCCATCTTTGACCAGCCTCGTGGTGGCTGTCCTGCCTTCTTTACTCTTCCACTAAGACCAAGGACTCAGGCTGATCCCAAGGTCCTCCAAAGAGCTAGTCCGGACATTATGCTAAGAAATGATGAGTTTATTGATCTTAGAAAGGCATGGAAAAACTTGCATGAAATGATGGAAGGTGAAGTGAGCAGAATCAAAAGAACACTATATACAGTAATAGCAATAATGATCAATTCATTTTGACTATAATAGACAAATTAAAAATAAAGAACATATGAAGAAAAGTGCTATTTGTATAAGAAAGAATCGCAAAATAGAAGTATGCATAGAAAAATTTATAGAAAAAATATATATAGACGCACACACACACACACATATACACACACCTTTTCTCTCTGCCCTCCCCACCCCCATTCCTGTGTCCTAGAAATGGCTATCATTATGTCTAATGGTAGCATTTCTAGAGCATGGGGATGAGAGAATAAGGTTGGAGAGTAGGAGGGAAGAACAAAAAAGAAATTTATTTTTATAACTTTAATATATTTTTATAACTTTTATAACTATATTTGTAATTTTGTTGTTTATTTGGAGGGAATAGCAAGATGTACATGGCAGATTTGCAGTTAAATGTGCAATGATCTTTTTTATCGTCCTGTGTTATAGAAATGCTTGCTCTGTTCCCTAAATTGAAAATAAATAAAATAAAGTTTTCATGAAAGTGATCTTCAAATTCTGATGGTGAATGACCTTCATTTCCTCCACAGTCCTAATGTGATTTGGCTCCAGGAATAGAAGAAATGATTAGTCCCAAACTCAACATGGGGAAGTCCAGGACATATTATAACACTTTCTCCTGCAAGAAAGACATGATAGCCAAGCTAATTCCAGTTTGCAGAAGCTTTGATTCTAATACCTTTAAAACCAACACACTGTCGAATTTATTTTGGCATTTATTTTTCTCTTAAACATGACTAGGTAAGGAAGACATTTTATTAGGATTAGGGTCTGTGCATCTGCCAGATTCTGGAGTAGTACAAGGGATGTGTACTCTGCAAATCACTTTCTATACGTAAGGGGGTTGAAACAGCGAGTTTTCTATCCTGAGGATACAATATGCTGCTGTACTCCAGGATTCTGACTAAGTCTGGGAAGGTCATCCTCTCTACCCTTTTCAAGTGGAAAGGAGCTCAAAATAAACCTCTTCAGTTTGAAATAACAAAGTTGGGATAAGAGCATAGATATTCCTCCCTCCAATTCGGATGCATGGTTTGTAAACCTGGGGATGATATTTCAAGCAGATATAGAGTGGACTGAGAAGAAACTTCATCAAGATATGCAAGGAGTGAATGAACCCTGCCACCTGGATCATAATCATGATGGAATGGGTGTAGCAAACTGGAAGCAATAAGGAAATTGGGCATCAAGGAGAAGCTGCCATCTTTTAGGTACTCTCCATATCAGTCATTAATTCAGAGCTATTTCTTAAGGATGGGGGGAGAGAAGAAGAATGAAAAAGAAGAAAAGAAAACTATTTAGCTTGATCTCTAAGTATTGGGAGTAAAAGCCATTAGCTATTCAGTGGTGTACTTTTCTCCTAGAAAAGAAGTTACAGAATACTTAGTAAAAATCAAAGCTCCTTTGTTTCATTAGAGACAAATTAATTTGATCTGTAGAGTCTTGGATGAAAAACACAACTAAAAAATACTAGATAAAGTATAGTTGGGACATTTAAAAATTATGCTATCCTTTGATATGTGGGTTTTTTGAAGGCCTTAAATCACAATGTAAATGGGAGTTATTATTATTGTTTGATAGATGTTTTGAGGTGCAAAGGTAGTAGTAATTATAAAGAATTAAGCATAGTGCCTGGCACACAGTAGGTACAATATAGATGTAAGCTGCTATTATTATTAATTTTTGTCTGTAAAATGAGGAAAATAATGGAACCTACTTCCCAGAATTGTGAGGACCAAATGAGATAGTATTTGTAACACACTAAGCCCAGTGCTTGGCACATAAGAGGTGATATATAAATATGATCCATTCCATAGAGTAGATATGACTAGGTACTTGCTTGTAAAGCCTTCGCACATAGTAGGTACTAGATAAATATGATCAATTACATAGAATATATATGATTAGGGGTTTTCTTGTAAAGTCTTGTAAATTCCATTTCATCACATGTGCTATATAAATATGATCCATTCCAAAGAGTAGATATGACAAGGTACTCGCTTGTAAACTTCATTGCTTTGCACATAGTAGGTGCTGTATAAATATGATTCAATACATAGAGTAGATGTAACTAGGTGCTGTCTTATAAAATCCATTGCCTGGCACATAGTAGGTGCTATGTAAATATGATCTATTCCATACTCCCTGTTCCTTCTCCCCTAACTAAAATGCTTCTATAAATTTCTATCCTGTATCCATAGTTTTCCATAACTCCTCCATAGGGGATCTATTGAACTTACTAGGGGCCTTCCTCTTGGCCAGGAGCTCTTAATATGAGGCCTGTGATTTAAAGAACAAATACTTTTCTCATAACTCTATTTGAATAAAATAGGTTTCTTTTAATTTCCTCTGCATTTTACCAAATGCATTTAAAAATATGATCCTAAGAAAGGGCCTAAAGGCTTTGTCATGATTTCCACGACACACCAGAAGGATAAGAACTACTTTTGTTCTAGGTCATTTAAGATTTCATGGCCAATACTTTGCCATGTAAGCTTAGTGCAACGGACAGACAGCTGGCCCCCAGTTCAGGTTCTACCTCTCATATACTCCATGATTCTTGGTAAATGCCCCAGCAACCTCCAGGACTTTAAAGTTGCCAGCCTGATTTGGCAGAAGATGTTCCCTTTTCAAAGATCCTCATACTGCTGGAGTTCCATAGCCAGTCCCTAGGCTAATATGGCTGGCCTAAAACACCCAGTTTTCTGGTCACACAGCTTTGCTTCTAAGACTAAACTCTCTGGGATATCAAAGCCGAAAATATGAGTGAAGACGTGCATGTGGAGCACATGTTACATCACTAGAGTCACAAAGAAAACTATTTTCCTTTAAGACAGAACATGACACCCCCTGGGTTTGTCAATAAAATATTTTATCATTTTAATTTAGCCTTAGAAACAATGAGAGAAAGCTAGGCAGCTCAGGGTCACAGTGGATAAAGCACCAGGTCTGGATTCAGGAAAACCTGACTTCAAATTTGGTCTCAAACACTTAGTATCTGTGTGGCAATGGCTAAGTCACTTAACTTTGGTCTGTCTCAGTTTCCTCCTTTGTAAAATGGGGATATTAATAGCATTGACCTCATAGGATTGTTTTAAAGACAAATGAGAGACCACCTGTAAAGAGCTTAGCAATATGCCTAACACAGAATATATTCTTAATAACTATTAGCTACTATTATTAGATATTTAAAACATCTTATCATTGAGGCATCTGTTTTGTCTTAGAGTTCTTTTTCTAGTCCTTCATTCAATTGAAAGATATGAGTGAAATAAAGCTGCTTTATCAACACATTTTCTTTGAACTGTTCCCATTTTAGGGAGCAAAGAGCTACTCAGGGCTGCTGTCCTATTCATAACCTGTAGAAATAAAAATAAAACCAAAAACCCCAACAGAATAAACCTTCATGTAAAATGGGGCAGACTATCTTCCCATTGTTAAATCCTAACATTTTGGAGCTAGAAAGGGATGCTAGCTAGAGCCTATCCGTTTGAAGCCTCTGATTTTGCAAAGGAAGAAAGTAAAATGAAACAAAGAAATTTCCTAAGTATCTATTTTGCCCCCAAACATCAAACATTTATTATGTACCTACTGGATGAAAAGCACTGTGGAGGGCACTGGAAAGAATACAAAGTTTCATTTCCTATATTTTCTAAGGAGTATTTTGGATTCCCAAAAGGAACAAAATTTCATGACATAAGTCTACTCTGTACTCTCCAGATAGTCATGATAATGGGCTTATCTGGCCCCATTTGGTAGTTGGGTAAAGAGGAAGCAGGGTCACAAAGAGGAAGTATACCACACAGCATAGCACATGAAGATTACAACATTAGCCCAGAACGGAATACGAGGCCTTATTCAACTTTTAGTGTGCTCCATAATCTTAAAAAGAAAAAAAAGAAGTGGATAAAAAAGAGGGATGGGGCAAGAAAGTGGGCAGAAGTTAGGGGAGGCGTCGATAGGAACTAATCTTAGTGACCAAAGATCCTTTGGTTTGACAGCACTCATTTATCTTTATGGGGTTCATGAGTAGCAAATTGCCATAAACATTATGAAAATGGGTAACATCTGTTTCCTTTGGTATGAGAACAACAATTTGGAATTGATCTCATCTATACTTCAACTGCCATCTACCAGACGCCCATCAGTGATAAACAACTCCAACTCTTTTCAAAGATCCAAGCCCCTTAAGTCTCATTTTATATTACAGACTGGGAAAAACTCACCTTGCCCCCCTCACCCCCAATTAGTTTTTGGTGAGTAATCAAAGCTACATAGATTAAAAGAAAAAAAAATTAAAAAGAAGAATGAGAAGAAAGAATTAGAAGAAAAATTTTAAAAAAAGAAGAAAACAAAACTGAAATCCAATAACCAATCAACCAATCATCATTTTATTCAGCCTGTGTGCTAGATATCAGTGATACTAAAGAATTCAAGGAGTCTCCATATTAACAGAGGCAACAACGAGAAATATGTATATATCTACATGTGTACATGTAGAATAAATATAAAGAAAATAAAAGCAGAGTAGATAATTAATTGCTACTTTGAGAAAGGATGAAAAGCTCAGAAAATAAAGGTGCTTTAGCATTCGATTCTGTTTTCTTTAAAACTAGAGTTTTTAAATATATATTTATATATTATAAATAAGTATACTTATTTAATATGACATGCTATTTAAATACATTAATACATACTTATATAACATAACATAAACTAATATTTAAATATATTAATGAAATACATACTTATCTAATATGTAATATACACTACTATTCCAATATATTAATGTAAATATACTTATATTTAATATAACATATACTAATATTTTAAATATATTAATCTAATATATATTTACATATTATGTAATATAACACATACCAATATTTATATTATTATAATATATACTTACATGATATAATATATACCAATAAATGCATTAATATAATACATATGTAATGTTATTTAACATATACTAATATTTAAATACATCAATATATCATATGCTTATAAAATACACATGAACATTTAAATATCAACCAAAATATTTTCAACTAAGAATATTTAGCTTCTGATTATTAGACAGAGGGGGAGATAATGAAGAAATGTAAGGGAAAACACTTTAAACAGTGCAGAGGAACAACTAAAAGCTCAGTATTATGATTTTATAAGTGTGTGGGTCTGTGATGTCTTTGCTCATATACCTAACACACACAAATAGCATTTAAAATCCGGCCAATCTTTAATGCAAATTGCTTGTGATCTAACAAACAAGAACTAAAAACAGGAAGAAATTTCCTCCAAATGCTACCTTTCCTATCAATTTCTTCCTATGGCTTCTGTCAGCACCTATTAGACTCTATTTCGTCATGCTTTAATTGCAAAGTATGATTTCTAACATGCTGTTCTCCTGCTTCACCTTTGTTTTTCTTAATAAACCTGTCCTGCAGGATTCTTTCTTTCCCCACTTGTTATTTTAATTCCAGACACTTTTTAAAAGCCCAACACCAGAAATTCTTACCCCTTCATCCAGAGATATCTGGCTTAGTAATTGAATTTTTTCTTCAGTTGCAGGATGTAAGGAGAGGGAAATCAAACTTCCTCACCACACATTTTCTTTTGACTATCTCTCTCCTAGAGTACAAAGAGTCTCTGGGGGCTGCTGTCTAACCCACAATGAGTGAAGAATCAGCAGTCTTCTTGAGTTGGGTGAGCATAATTTATCAAGTAGGGCCTTGATCAGTTTTGCATCTCTTCCATAATGATGTGGGCATATGGCAGAACCTCACATAGTTAGCACCAAGGTCATTCATATTTTCCATATTATGTGACCCTAGGCCAGTCCTTTAATTTTTATGTGCCTCAGTTTCCTCAAGTAGAAAATAGGGGTGATAATAGCACCTTCCTAGATATAATAGGCATGTACAAAACCTCTCTCCCTCCTTTTTCTTCCTCCATTCCTTTCTTTCCTTCCTTCCCTTCTTCCTTCATTCCTTTTCTCCTCTCCTTTCCCTTCCCTCTCTTCCATCTTATTTTTAGATAATGATCCATAGTTACTAATTTCTTAAGGGTTTCAGATAGCCCAGATTTTACTGTTTCTTTGGAGCAGTGGATGGGCAGCAGGTACAGAAGTCAGGGGAGCTGCCTTCCATTTTGGCCTCTGACACATTCTGGCTGTCTGGCCCTTGGCAAGTTATTTCCTTTCTCCAAGCTCCAAGCATTCTTTACAATTCTAAAGTGCAGAAAAGGTAATGACTTAGATTAGCACAGGGTGTTTCTTCACCTGGGAATTCTGATTACTAAGTGAAATCATAGGCCCAGTCCCCATTCCCATCTCTATGCTTCTTTTCATGTACTTGGCCTTCTACTGCACCTCAATTAAAATCCAATTAAATATCTGAAATGCGAAGACTTTCCCAACACCTCTGCAAACAGTGCTGGTGCTAAACAAAACTGCCAAGTAGGTGAGGTTTGGCTTTGGGAGGGCCTTCTGCTCCCCAGATGTCGCCTTGACTTTCTCATCTGCTCCCTACTTCTTAAACTCCCATTTCTTGGTGGTGTTGGCCAGGCATCAAAAGCCCAGCCATCTGTTTAAACACAAATTAATTGAATAATTACAGATAACTGAGTACCGTGCTTTGCTCATATTTGCATTGTTAAAAGAGGCTGTTTATTATTAGAATCAATCTAACTGATGAATTTCAGGCAGTAGGAAGTGATGTTTTGAGAACAAGGGACCTTTCCAACTCTTTAAAATCATACTCTCTGGGACAGCTAGGTGGTGCAGTGGGTAGAGCACCAGCCCTGAAGTCAGGAGGACCTGAGTTCAAATGTGGCCTAGCTGTGTGACCCTGAGCAAGGTCACTTAAATTCAGCAATAAAAAAAAAAAATACTATCTGCCTTTGCTTTCTATAGGTGGGCCCTATCAGTAAAGTCCAACAAGGAGGTTGTAACCCCTAGACATTTTGTATAGATTTTGTGGAAGACATATTTCAATGGATCCCAGATCTCATAGACATAGGTATCTTTTTCACTGGTATAGATTCCAATTCAATGAAACCAGACCTATTATATGTCAGGAACTCTGCTACGCACTTGACAAATATTGTCTCATGTGATTCTCACGACCATTTTGGGATGTAGGTGCTATTATTATCCTCATTTTACAGTTGAAGAAACTGAGATAGACAGAGTTTAAGTGACTTGTATAGGATCATATAATAAGTATGAGGTGGTAAATATTTACTGAGTATCTGAGGCAGAATTTGAACTCGGGTCTTCTTAACTCCAAGGCTAGCTTTCCACATTCTACAAAGATAGACTAGAACCCAATAAGGAAGGGCTTTAAAAGCCAAAAGGTAGCCTTTGGGGATCTTTCCCATTAGCACTCACCCCCTTCCCCCAACCTTAGCTGCTACGATCTTCTCTTCTGAGATGACCTTCCATTTATACATTCTGCATGTGTGTGTGTGTGTGTGTGTGTGTGTGTGTGTGTGTGTGGTGTGTGTGTGTATCCTGTATGGACCTAATTATTTACATGTTGTTTTCTCCCAAGGCATAGTTCCTGACTCACAATAAAAGCTTAATAAATCTTGTTTTTTTTTCTTTTGACATTTTATTTTAGAAGACAGTCCTCAAAGCTTCTTTAGCAGGGGAATGACATGATCAAATGTGGGCTTTATGGTTATCATTTTGGCAACTCAATAGAAAATGGATTAGAGAGGAGAGAACTAAGGCAGGTCACCAATAAGGAGACTCCTGTAAAGGTCCACGAGAAGGGTGATGAAGATCTGAACAGGGTTAGAGGCTATGGGAATGGAGAGAAGGGGACAAATGCAAATGACATCATAGAGATAGAATCATCAAGACATGGTATCTAATCACATGCAGAAAATCTATCTTCATTCATTGATCTGAAATTAATGCTTTGGAAGCAACTTACTTTGCCAAAGATTTCTATGGAATAAAGGCTGAAAACTTCCAGAATGTGAACTAAGAGCAGTTAACTCTATTTGTTACAAAGAGATCAAGAGAGTTGGCTATTCCTTCTTTAGAAAGGATGAACATATGTCACCACAGAGGTAAGCTATTCTTAGCCAGGCTTCCAGTTTACAAGCATTGTCCCATATGCAAATTAGGCCTAATAGAAGCCAATGAGAACATAAGGATAGCCAACTGGCAAACAAATCTAGATCCCCATCCTCCTTAGTCTTGGTGTCTTTTCTTGAAGATTATATCCAGTTTATCCTTATCTATTTTGTTTGTTCATAGTGGTTTGTCTCCCTTTACTAGAGTAGTCTTTCTTTGGGAGCACGGATTGGGGTTTGTTTGGTTTGGTTTTGTCTTTTTTTATAGTCCCACAGTGCCTCCAAACATAGTAGGTGCTTAATAAATGCTTCTTCATTTGATGGGATCAAGAGATTTTAAGGGATGAACCCACAAAACATTCCCGTCAGAGCTACTGTTGAAAGGCCATATCGACACTGACAGAAACCTGCAGAGGAATACATTTAGCACTCTCAAAGTCAAATTCATATCAGACAGTGGCCTGTTTCACTGGAACACTCCCCACTTTGTTGGCCATTTCAGGAAACTGGCCAAGCCATAAATACATGCAGAGAACAAACTTTGACTGCACATGATAAGATTTCTTCTGTAACACGATGGAGCCCTTCACACTAACCATTCCATGCCAGAATATTGCTGCTGCCTCCATGCCGTCTAAGGTGGGGAAGAGATGATTTCTCAGGGCTCTAAGGATCTGGGGATATGTCTCCTTCCAAACCCCACCCAGGTTGTTTAAACTACTTATGCTAATTACCTCCTCTGCACTTAATATTTGCCCTAATAAAATATTAATCAAGGATATCCACTTAAGTAATAGCAAAAAAACTCTCAAATACTTGTGTTAACATGTTCATTGCTCTTCTACTTGTCCTAATGATGAAATATTGTGGCTCTCTATTTCACCATTGTACATAAGTACAGAATTTTAAAGCTGGAAGTAATCACTAGGCTGGATTTATCTGCTTTAGAAACACTATGCCATCATTTTGAGTGAGGAGGCAAAGATAGGGAATCAGTCAATGGGTGGACTTGTACACTATCTGGTTATTACAAGTGCTAAGTGCCAGGGCATATAAAATTGTTATAAAGAGAAAAGTCACTTAATATAACCTGATTTTTGTATATAATCAGACTAATAAAATTAACATTTTTTTAAATATCCCAAAAGGGCTGTTACCATGATGCAAAAAATCAGAAGTCTGATATATTTTGTCCAGGAAAGGTCTGAATTGGAAGCCTGTTTTACTTTGTGTGATCTTAAGCAAGCCATTTAATTCCTCTTGCCTCAGTTTCTTCATTTGTAAAAAGAAGATAATTACAGCAAGTATATTACCTGGTTGTTGTAAAGATCAAAGGAGATAACTTGGAGCAAGCACTTTGAAAATCTTAAAGTGTTACATCGATGCGAGTTATTATAATGAATAATAATAATTGAAAGACCACCACTACTGCCATTCAGGATTCTAAATGTTGACTGTCAAGGAACAGTTACTATCTATAGAAATGTTTCCCAATGAGCAAAATAAATGTAGGATATTTGCAATTAGCAATCTAAAATGAGAAATGGGACCCGAGTACCATTTGCCAATCCTGCCAACAAGACAAACAGGTGCTAATATTTTGGTAGGCCATTTCAAGGCCTTGGAGATTATTGGGTTTTCTGATGTGTGTACACAATCAAGGTTGCTAAGAAAGAGCTCTCCTTGGATGGGTTTGTATGCATATATGTATCATACACTGGCTTCTTCAGTGACCCGTGGGTAATATCCAGATAGCATTTAACCAGAGGCAAAATCTTTGAAGGAAATCCCAAATCAGTCATCACAAATCCAAAGTCCTGGAGCATTCTGCTCTGACAATATGCAGGACTCAAAAAAGACCCTGAAAGGCCTGCTAGAATTAATAAACATGTGTTCATTATCTGTCATATGCAAGACACTGGGATAGAAGTATAATAAAATGCAATCATCATCATAAAATGTAGTTATATAGTGCTTTAAAGTCTGCAAAGCACTTTACATGTTATCTCAAAGTAAACCACCAAGTGAAAAACCTGACTTGAAATGAGCTTTCAGAATCAAAAATTTCAGCTTGAAGTAAATGCTTAAAGACCAGCTGACAGTTTTGTAAAGAGCACACAAGGACTGAATTGTTGAATTCTAGGCTTTCTTTCTTTCCAACTGGCAATGACTAGGTTTGGTAAAATTTCCCTGTCCCATTCAGGTCTTGACTTCTTCTGAGCATTTAAAAGAATAATAATTTAGAGTACGTCCTAGATGAAGCTATGTATTATTTAAGGTTTTTTTTAAAGTGATGATATCTTCTTTGAAATGTTTAGGTGGTGCTCCTCCAATTAAAAAAATTAATATTTTGTTTAGTCATAACAGCTAATTTCCAACAAATCCCCCCCTTTTTTTTTTCAAAGAGCACATTTCCTCAGCCAGTTAAGAAAAACCTCCCATAGAGAGATGGAAACTGACTCTATTGGTCATTTTGCACTTTTATTGATAATAATAATTAAGATTTATTAGAACACGAGGATAGCCAATTGGCAAACAAATCTATTTTGTGGTAGGCACTGTGCTAAGCACAGTGAATATTTTATGACTATTACCTCATTTGGTCTTCCCAACAAGCCTGGAAGGTAGGTGCCATCATTAGCCTCATTTTAAAATTGAGGTTTTTGTTGTTCAGTTATTTTTCAATTGAATCCAACTCTCCATGACCCAAAGATACTGATGTATTTTGATATTTTCCTCTTCAGCTCATTTTATGGATGAGGCAAACAAGGCTAAGTGATTTGCACAGGGCCATGTGATTATTAAGTATCTAAAGTTACATTTGAATTTCTGACTCTTCCCAATGCTCTAGTCACTGCATCACTTAGATGCCCTTACAGATGAAGAAACTGAGGCAAACAAGAGGTTGTGAATTGTGTTAGGTCATACATCAAGGAAGTATCTGAGGTTGTATTTAAGCTCTTCCTGATTCCAGGACTAGTACTTTATCCACTATACTTGCTGGGTGTGTTTAATGATTGTTAGCATTCTGCTTTTTAAGAGGGCCTTTACTCGATCGCATATACCATCTTATTTTTCCTCATGCTGGTTCCTTTAGTCTGATTTTTCTTACACAACACGACAAATAAGGAAATCTGTTTAAAAGAATTGTACATTTAACCTATATTAGATTACTTGTTAACTCTTGTAAGGGAGGGAGGCAGGAAAAATCTGGAATGCAAAGTCATAAAATGAATATTGAAAACTAACTTTATATGTATTTGGAAAAACAAAATACTACTGAAAGTGCCTTAAAAAAAAAGGTTGGCATTAGTTCAAACTTTCTAATTTTTATATCATATTGGGAGAAAAAAGGGGTTCCAATTTTCTTTCCAGGATAGCTCTCACCAAATAGTTGTAAGCTTCTTGGACATAAGAATAGGGCTTGATGTTATCCAATCTATCACCACAGCCCAATCAGCTTTTAAACCATGACAGTGTTGTTTCTATATTCTTATTTGATGATTTGTCCCTCTTCTGTACATACACTGCTACTCACACTCACACTCACCACTATTCCAACAGCCTTTTAATTGATTTCCCTTATTCCAATGTAAAGTCTAGCTCAGTTACCAACAAAATTATCTTAATGCTCTGATTTATGTCACTGTCCCCATTCATGTCCCAAGGACTCCAATAGTTTCTTATGACCTCCAGAATCAAATACATCATCCTTTGGTGTTGGAAGCTCTCCACAGCTTGGCTCCCTTATTACACTTATTTCTTCTCCATATATTCTATGATAAGACCACATCTACAGCTTGCTCTTCCTAACATACAAGGCTTCATCTCCATTCTCTGGGCCTGCCCTCCTATGTCTGAAATGGTTTTCTTTTTCACCTCCATTTCCTTTTATTTCCTTGGCTTCTTTCAAGCTCCGGATCATAGCCCACCTTCCCCAGAAGGCTTTTATTGGCTCTTCCTAGAGTGTGTAGAAAGAACATTGGTCCTCTTCAAAAATCAAGGACAAACCTCTGGTTTCTCCCCCATGATTCTCCTGAAATTACCTTCTATACACTTTGCATACATTTTCTACGTATAGTTATTTATGTCTCCCCAAATAAAACTTGCACTCTTTGAGAGAAAGGACAAAGCTTTTGCTTTTCTTTGTATCCCCAGTATGTAGTATAGTCCCTGGCACCGAATACTCAGCACCTAATAAATGTTTGTTGACTAACTGGTGACCCACTGACCTCTAAGAAATCTCTTTCCACCATGATTTTTCAAACTCAGTGTAGCTAATAAGGTTCCAAAGGCAGGATACAAACCTGGGAATATAGTTGGTTAGTTAAGAGAGTTATTCCTAGAAAGAAGATTTGCATCATTAGGCTAAACATAGCATATCTCCTGGGAGGGGCTGGTCCTGGGCCCAATATGGTTTAACATTTTCATTAATGACTTAGATGATGGAAAATGATATACTTAATATATTTGCCGGTGACAACTGGCCAACAACTTGGAGAACTAGTTTAAGATTTATTTTATTTTATTTTATTTTTTCCTGAGGCAATTAAGTGACTTGCCCAGGGTCACACAGCTAGGAAGTGTTCAGTGCCTGAGGCCAGATTTGAACTCAGCTCCTCCAGACTTCAGGGCTGGTGTTCTACCCACTGTATCACCTAATTTAAGATTTAAATTAACCACAAGAAGAAAAAGTTTATGGATGTTAATCAACACAAGCTCAGTAGGGACATGAACAGGGAAATGCAACTACAAAACAAAAACAAATCATATAAATATTTAAGATGGAGCTATCCTGAGCTTAAAAAATCATGGCAGAAAGAGATCTCTTAAGAGGTCAGTGGGTCACCAGCTCCTCCTGCAAAAATGGACACAGTCATAATACCAATCTCTCAGAGTTCTCATGAGGCTCAGATGAGAGAATGTAGGTTAGAGTGTCTGCAAGCCTTAAAAGCCCTTGCAAATGCCAGCTGGACTTAGCAGAATTCCCACTTGATGATAGAATGAATTCCCAACAACAGAGGAATATTTGCTCCTCTGAGTTCATTTTCAACAAGATAATAATTTCCAAAATAATACAAATACTGCAAATTAGCTAAAGACAGATATACAAGGCCTAGAGATGATGGCCACAGGGTTTTCACTATGGATGGCTATAGCAGGGGCTCACTTTTTCTTTAACATATCCATCATCTTATCTGTAACAGTTGTTCGAAGAGGCAGCTGGATACTTTGGATGGGCTGCTGGTTGAGCAACAAAGGTTCTTAGTTGGGACTCAAGCTTGACCACTTAATATCAGTGCAACTTTAGGCAAATCTTTCAAGGTCTCAATTCCTTATTTGTAATAAGTGTTGAGACAAAAGGTTGCTTAGGCCTTTGCCAGCTCTAACTCTATGCTTCTGTGTCCTATCCCACTGTCTGGCTGCCCATACAGACAGTTTTAATCAAACTCCATTCCTAAGTAATTTGAAAATTGAAAATGGACGCCAAAAGACATAGATAAGTATAAACTAGAAGAGAAAGATGTGCCGGGTGACAGTGAGGGTCAGAGAAAGTTGGTAACTTATCCTTCTTTAGAGCAGATGAGGGTCAAGAAAGAAAAGCATGGATATAAGTGATCAATACAATAAAGTCAGGGCCACATCTGTTTGGGCTTCTTTTTGTATTGGCTAGGAGCTATTGGAGCCAGCTAGGTGGACAGAGAGCCCGACCTGGAGCAGGAAGACGCATCTCCTTGACTTCAAATCTGGTCTCAGACACTCACTACCGGGGCAAAGCATTTAATCTTGTTTGCCTCAGTCCTCCTCTGTCAAACGAATTGGAGAAGGAAATGGCCAACTAGTACCTTTGCCCAAATGGGGTCACACAGTCAGATATGAGTGAAATGACTGAATAGCACGAGGTTAGTTTTTTTCCATATTCTTGCCTAACTTTCTTATCAGTTTTTTTTTTTTTTCAAAATAGATCATGTCAATCAGGCAGCATGCATTTTATCAAGCACCTACTGTGTGCTAGGCACTGTATTTAGCACTGGGGGATACAGAGAAGGTAAAGGACAGTTCCTGCCCACAAAAAGGTCAGTCTATGATGATAAGTGTGATTGTTGTTGTTGTTTGTCCTTCATTTGAAGAGGACCATGACATCAGGGAGGTGAAGCCATGACATACAAGTGAATTGGATTTAAGTCAGGGAGGGCTGTGCAAGGTCATCTACCTCATTTTCTCCTCCAGAGCCATCTGGGTCCAGTGGCCAGATGTAGATCAGGACAACTAGAGATGGCCCTGGATGCGATGGCAGATCTTGGTCTTTTTTAAGCTAAGGCCTTCAGGCCTCACCTCAGTGAGGGACAGGTAGCAGTTGAGGCAAAGAATCTTCCCTTTCATATATCCAAACCCCTCATTTCCCAATAAAACTAACTAGCTAACTAAATCTGGGAAGGGAAGATTCTCAGAGTCTCTGGTCAAAGCAAAACTGACCACACTCAATGTGAGTTAATCAGGACCCAAACAATGATCAAATGGGGCTTGGCCTAGGACTTATTGGTGGCTAATGAGAATCAGACTGATTTTGGTTTAAGACCTGGTCCTTCTACAGCCACAGATCATGAAAAAATTTTGTACCAAGTATACGTGTTAGATTAAAGAAATTTTATAGTTGGTGATGGAGTGCCATGAAATTAATACTTGCAATCGAAATTCTGTAAATTTGCACTTTTCTGTGTGTGTGTTTCAAAAACAGCTATGTACCATTTGTACTGAGCACACCACAGAATGAGAATTATCCAAAGTCCATTGATTTTAATATGTGTTTTGATTTATAAATAAAATTATAGTCATTTCCTGCACATTTCTGGAAAATAATTGTATAAGAACTTATGCACCTGCTTCTAGATACACTGAGTAAATATAAGTTTCATTCACACAAAAAAATAAAGCAAAAAAAACCCTGGTCCTTAAGAAAGAAATCTGGCCAATAAACCCCAACTGATGGTGGTAATGATGGTGGTAGTGGCTAACATTTGTAGGTATGCTTATTATATGTCAGGTACTCTGCTAAGTGCTTTATAATTATATTATGTCATGTGATTCTCAAAATACCCTGAGGGATAGGTGCTATTATTATCCTTACTTTATAGAAGAGTCTATTGAGGCAAACAGGTTAAGTGACTTGCTTGAGGTCACACAGCTCCTGAAGCCAAATTTGAATCTGTCTAATTATAAACAAATTAAAGAAACTTGGAAAAAAAAATTTCCCAGCAGATCTATGGATAGGACAAAAAGTCATAAATAGTAAGAGATAGAAAGTATCATAAAAAATAAAAATGAGTAATTTTAATTAAAATACAACTTAAAAGTTTTTATACAAATCCAACAAAACTCAGAATAAAAATGAAATAATTTATTGGGGAAAAATATTTGCAGCAAGTTTTTCTTGTAAAGGTCTCCTTTTCAAGATAAAAGAGGAAATGATTCAAATTTGTAGGAATAAAAACAGTTCTCCAATTAATAGATGATTTAAACATATGGAAAGTTGCTTCTCCAGAGAAAAACCTCAAGATATCTATCTATAACTATAACTCTTCCCCCCTCAATTTTCCACTACTAATCAGAGAAAAGAAAATTAAAGCAATTCTGAGATTCTATAATATATCCATTAGGATGAGCAAGAATGATCACAATGATAAGTGTTGGCGGGTCCCTGGAAAGTTGATGCGCCATTGGTAGAGCTGTGAGTGGGTCCAACTGGAAAGCAGTTTGGAATTTATGTGTGTGTGTGTGTGTGTGTACATATATATATATATATATGTATATATATATATACATATATAAATATAAATAAAAGCCCGTCCTTTGACCCCGCTTTACAACTGCCAAGTGTTCACCAAAAAGGTATCAAAGAAAGAGGAAAAGGTCCTTTATGTACCAAAATATTTATAGTAACTCTTTGTGGTAGCAAAAAACTGGAAACTATAGGGCTGCCCACCAACTGAGGAATGCCTGAATAATTAATGGAGTGTGCTATTGTACTATAAGAAATGAGAAAATAGAGGATTTCAAAGAGATATGAAAAGACTTAAATGAACTCTCACAGAGTGAAGTAAGCAGAACTAGGAAAACAATTTACACTCTAACATCAATATTTTAAAAATAAACAATTCTAAAGATGTGTATGAACTTCTGAAGAGTGAAATGAGTAGAACCAAGAAAATAATTTATACACTAACAACAACACTGGAAAGGCAAACATCTTTGAAAACTGTAAGAACTGTAATCAATGCAATGACCAGTCAAGATTCCAGAGGACCAATGATTAAGCAGACAAATTCTACTTCCTGACCAATGGATGATCCATTTAGGGGGCATATTGAGGTTGCCATCACCATTCACCTCTACATTTGTATGTAGCTTCCAAGGGAATTTATTTTGCCTGTTAGGACTTTATCTTTCTTTTCTTTCAATGGATAGGGGGGCAAAAGGGAAAGAAAATCGATTTCCATCAAAAGAAATTAAAAACAGAGGATAAGGGGATGCTACAGTTAGATATTAGTTCTTGTATTTACTTTCAGAAGAGATCACAATTGTTAGTGTTGCCTAATTGTTTTACTATATTACAAGAGAGACAGAATGGGAGTAACCTGGAGATGTTTACATTGTAAAAACAAAAAATAGTTAATAAAATTAAAAAATAAAAACACAAACAAGTCTTTATAAGTGGATAAAAGTAAATACAGTGAAGTCCTCCCCTTCCCTTTATAAATGAACAAATATACTTTGTATCTGGTGGATAGAAATGGATGGAAATTAATTCTCAATAATACTCAGGTAAGTACTTAATGATTTGGCAGTAAAATAGTCTCTATATGAATATAATAGGATAATTAGCTCTTCCAATTTAAGGAGAACTGAATAGTGGTTCCAGAAATCAAGTCTTGATCTGACAAGCTGTTGTAGAGGAGGTATGACTGGGGGAAAAAAAATCTCCAGTTGATAGGTTGAGGGAATCACCAAGAAGTTGATTTTGGCTCAGTAACTTGTATACAACAGGAGCCAAGTAAATGTTTAATGAATTTTGAGTAACTTTTGTGAACAGGAAGAATATGATTTTTTCAAAAAAGTTTACTCTAGGCTGAGGGATCTTAAGGAACTCTGTATGTATTGTCAGACATGCTACCTGTATGGGTCTGCTCTCCTATTCTTTGTGACAAAGTATAACTCTCTAGGTAATTTAGAGAGAGGAAAATTTGGAAATAAGACTCATGACAAAAAAAAGATATGAATAAAAAAATTTTTTTAAAGCTTAATGAATTACACTAATTGAAGGGCTTCTTTTCATTTCTCCAAAGTCCTAAAATCTTCAGATAAGAAGGGCTGGGAGGTGAGGGGACAGTGTGAGGAGGATGTTGATTATGAATTAATCTTTAAAATGCCCACCACCACATCTTTGAAGAGTTAGTCCAGGCATTTTTCAGTCTTGTCTGACTCTTTGTGATCCCATTGGGGATTAGCAAAGATATGGGGTGGTTTGTCATTCCTTCTCTATCTTATTTTACAGATGAGGAAACTGAGGCAGGCAGGGTTAAGCCCAGAGCAACACTGGCTAAAAAATATCTAAGTTCCAATTTGAACTCAAATCTTTCTGACTTTAAGTCCAGCTCTATCCCTTAAGCTACCTAGCTTTCCTTCTTTCAAGAGTATATTGTTAAAAGAAGGGCTTGGATTGAACAGGCTTACTTTCAATACTGTTTTCTAAAGATTGCTATGTTAAAAATATTTTCAAATCAATTACTGCATGCTATATTTAAAAGTATTATGCATATAAAGCAACCCCCCCAAAATTCCTAAATAATTAATGTAATAGATCAATATTTTCTTTTTTTCAAACTGCTTAACTCAAGCTATTTATTAATTCTAAAGTAGTGCTACAAAAACTTTTTGGCAACTAATCTTTAAATGGTATATATAGTCCATCATCAATGGATGAAGGCATATTTATTAAACACCAGCTGTGTGCCTTAGTACTGTGCTAGGAGCTGGGAATATAAAGGTAGAAATGAAAGAGTCCCTACCCTTGAAGACCTGATATGCTCTTGAGGGAGACATTGATTAGGCAGACACAAAAGCAGGAAAGGCCTTCAATAGTTGACATTTGTATTGAACCTGGAAGGAAATAAGAGACTTCAAGAGGTTAAGGTAAGGAGGGAAAGCATTCCAAGCATGGAAAACAGTGGATGCAAAGGCCTGAAGGTAGGAGATGAAGAGTCAGGTGTAGGAAACAGCAAGAGGTGAGTGCAGAATATGGAAGGGAGTAAGATGTAAGGAGAGGGAGGGAAGGGATTGGGTTGTGTGTAAAGGGCTTTCAGTGACCAAACAGAGGAAATTTATTTTATCCCAGAAGTAATGGGGAACCACTGGAATTTGCTGAATGGAATAGTGGCCCAGTCAACTATGCATTTTAGGGGGATAAAGATGCTTAGGCAACTTTGTGGACAAGAGATTAGAGATAAGGAGATTAATTAGAAGGCTATTGTAATAGCAGAGATGAGACCTGATAAGGGCCCAGAACTTCAGTGGGAGAAGGGCAATAGAAAGAAGATTTGTATGAGAAAAGCTATAAAGAAAGAAGCAAAGTGATTTGGCAAGACAATCTATGGGGTGAGTAGAGGATGGTACTGAGGAGCTACACCTGAGTGACTGGAAGGAAGGATGATGGGTGGTGCAATCAGCTGGCATAGTGGATGTATTACTAAGCTTGTAGTCAGGAAGATCTGAATTCAAGTCACTTTAATCTATTTAATTTCCTCAACTGTAAAAATGAAGATAATAACAGTACCTATTCTCCCAGAGTTTGTTGTGAGGATCAAATGAGATAATATTTGCAAAGTATTTAGCAAATACCTGGTGTGTACTAGGTGCTTAATAAAAGGTTACTCCCTTTCCATCCTCTGGATGTAATAATTAGGGAGTAATAGGAAAATATTGCATATGGTTGCATTTTGAGACAGAGGGATAATGAGTTCTATTTATAACATATAGGTTTGATATATCTAAAGAGTATTCAGGTTGAAATGTCCAAGGGGCATTTGATGATGTGGGCCTGCAGGTCAAGAGAGACACTAGATATAGGAGTTAGTTGCATAAAGGTAATTAAACCCATGAGAAGGGCCAAGGTCATCCAGCTAGAGAATACAGAAAAAAGAGGGCCTGGGAGACATTCCTGATTAGTGGGTGTGCCATGAATGATGAATCAGCAAAGGATGAGAAGGAGTGGTCAGACCAATAGGAGGAAGCAAGAGAATCTTGAAAGTCCAGAGAGGAGAGAATATTCCGGAAGAGGGGGTGTTGGATAATGTTAAAGGCTGTGGGATGATGGTGATTCAGAAATAAAATGCCATTAGATTTCGTAATAAAGAAGTCATTGGTAACTTTGAAGAAATCATTTTGGTTCAGTCATGTGCTTCCAAACCATACTGTGAAGGTTTGAACATTGAATGTCACATTGGAAAATTGGTTATTGAGGCAGAAGTAGCAGGAGTCAACATTTGGTTCAAAACAAGGAAGAACTTGCCAATTAACAGAAGTGATCGGAAAAAGGAACAAATGTGTCCTAATTATAGACAAGAGTGAGTTTCTCATCAGATCAATGATTATGCTAAATGACCTCTAAAATTTCTTCTAAGACCAATTTCTATGATCCCATATTTACTTAGAATTTAAAAGACATGCATATCTTAATGTCAATATAGATGTCATTTATTATTATTATATTAAAATAATTTGATCTAACCTGTATAATTACACATCAGGTCTCTTAAGAAATTCAACGACTTTGAATCAACAATTTGATGTGAAGAGAGTGAGGGAGATGCTAATTGAATTATGCATCTGAAAAAGCAGAGTTGAATCTTCTCATAATTTCATACTTTTTATCCAATTAACCAGAAATGAAGAAGTTATATTAGAATACCATCTAGTAGTTACATTGCAGACAACATAGAAACAGTATGTTACACATTCAAGACTAATTCTGATACTACCTTCAAAGTGCAAAAAGGAAAAAATACCATCCCCCTTTTCCAGACTCAGAAAGGTTAAGCAATTTTTTTAAGGTCACATGGAAAGCTTGACACAAAAACCAGGAATAGAAATCAGGTCTTCTGTAATTCTAATTTGATTGTTTCTTGCTAAACCCATTTTAGAATTATGGGATTCGTGTAGGAAAACAGTGGCCAAAAAGGAATGATATCTGAAATGTAGAAACTTACTTTTCATAGTACTATTAATATTGAATAATAACGAAGTCCCCCCCCCCTTGGCTTCTGTCTATACACAGTATTAAGCAATTGGACAAAAATCAAAATCTCTCAAATCTGGACCTTTCCTTTCTAAATATTAATGTTTTATATAGTATCAACTGCACTTAAAATTTTTACAACTTAATTTTTTTTTTAATTTGGATCTTTGGTGTCATGCAGACCCAAATGCAAAATATTTTAGAAGTCAGGAAATCTGATTGGGAATGAGCACAATAAATATGCAATTAGCAATCTACTAGTGTGTATTTTTAGTTTTGATGCACATTATTTCGACTTTATAGTTTATGAAAGTGGCTAGGATATGGTGTTTTAATAATTGTTTATTAACTGAGTGACTGGAAGAACCTTGAGGGAGATTACCAAGTTTGATCACTACCATTGTGATTGTCCAACAAATATCTGTTGATTAAATAAATGAATCTTTACATTTACAATTACAGTTTAAGACATCGCAAGCACTTGGTTAAAATGTACTAGGTACACATAATGCATTATTCATATTTCTTGCTTAGTGAAGTTTTGAGAAAAATGAAAAGTTATATGAAATTTAAACAAACTCTGAACTAAAAACTAGATCCAAATAGCTGACGTTACCCTAATGCTCTCCTTTGTCAACTCTGCTGTGATCCCCTAACTCCCTTAATTGTTATTATCGTGTTGTTCAGTCATGTCTGACTCGTCATAAGCCCATTTGGGGTTCTCTTGGCAAAGATACTGGAGTAGTTTGCCATTTCCTTCTCCAACTCATTTTGCAGATGAGAATAAACTGAGGCAAACTCACTCAGGTTCACACAGCTAGTAAGTGCCTGAGACTGGATTTGAACTCATATAGCTAAGTCTTCCTAATTCCCAGCTCAGTGCTCTAACAAATATCACCTTATTATAATAAGACTTTGTTCCGGATTCTCTCAGCTGTGGTTAATGTTCTTCACAAACACTTTTTCTAATCACTTCTATGCAACATTTCTCCCTTAGTAAAATGCAAGTTTCTTACAGAGAGAGACTCCTTCATTTTTGTTTTAGGATCTTTAGAACTTATCATTGTGTCTGGCAAAAGGTTAGTACTTTAAATATGTTTGTTGAATTAAAGAAAGGTAAAAAGAGTCCCAGAAAGTCTATATTTGTTTTCTAATGAAGAAAAGGAAATACATTAACCTTCTGTCCCATCTTCAGGGTCTTCTAGTCGATAAGGCTATCAGTTGCATAGAAGGTGCTGTTTGGAGATTTCTTTGTATCACTGAAATCACAGATCCAGTTCCTTTCCCTAGCCCTCTGACCATTTAAAATGGCTTGATTTGTAGATAACCTCATCTACCTCTAAATGGAGGTTAACAGTCCTTTTCCAAAAGGGAGAAACATTAAGGGTTATTTTAAACCATTAGAAATGTTGACTCTGGCTTCTGATAAGCAGAATAAACAAACCCCTATCCAGACTGGGACTAGTTTTTACTCTCCTTCCCTGCCTTATAATGGGGTAAGGCAGTTTTGAGTTAGGTATTATAAAGAATGGCACATATGAGATAGGACAACATTCACCCAGAATTTTGCTTGCAAGGTAGTTGAGAAGAAAAGACTAACACAACAAACAACAATATGATATAAAACAATGTATAATTAAATGCTAATTGTGTGCTTTAAGACTATAAGGGTTCAGAGGAGACAGTGACTTAGGAATGCTGGGATAGTTGAGGAAGACTCCATGAAGAAAGTTTGATGCATGATCAAAACTTTAAGTATACATTGCATCTTGTTTTGTTTGTTTGCTTTTTTTGTTTTTATTTTATTCAGAGAATCTTTAAAAAGGCAAGAATGAGAGATGAAGGGAAGGTGCAATATGAGTAAAAACGAATGGAGGTCAAGGATCACAGAGTCATAGATTTCAAGCTGAAACAGACCTTAGAGGTTGTCAAATCCAACCTAGTCATTAATGATTTACTAAGATCAGATATCACCTAAGGATCTTTGTGAGGTAGGATTTGAGTCTGGATCTTCTTGTTTTCAATTTAGGCACTCTATCCAGTGCACCAGTCTATCTTAATTGAAATAAACCTTCCCCAAAAAGGAAGTAGGTCTGATTGGAGAAGAGGCACTGTTGAGGGATAATGTAAAATGAAGTTAGACAGGTAGGGTAGGGTTAGATTATGGAAGGCCTTAAAGCAGGCAAGAAGTTAAGAATTCATGTAGTTAGAGGAAGGAAAAAAAGAGAGATACTAAAGATTTTTGATAAAGGGGTGAAATGACAGGAGGGCTGTTTGAACACTTAATTGGGACTGTGGTAAGCAGGTTGGATTGGAGGGCAAAATCAAGGAGGGTGTCCAGAAGATAAGATTAGTACGAATAAGAAGAGAGAATGTTATAGATGGTTTGTGAAAGACAATTAGAAAGAAATGGTGATGGGACTTGGGACTGATGGGAGTCTATAATGAGGAAAAGCATGGGACTAGTCTATGAGAGTGGAAGGTTGGCAGTTCAACTGCTTGGAATTCAGTGTGACAGAGGAAATCAAGAACTGAATTTGGAAGGGAGCCCTCCTAGTTCTGACCACTACATATGTGACTTTGAGTGGGCCACTTGACTTCTCTGGGCCTCAGTTTCCTTATCTCTAAAATAATAATGATACTGGTGAAGGCTAAAGACCTTTCAGCTCTAAATGTGGAGAATCTTTGAACTTTAACGCCATTCTCAGAGTCCAGATCTCACAGTTAGCTTGCTGTATAACACGTTTTAGTGTACTTATCACAAATGAAGTAACATTTGTAGCACTGAAAAACTTGTAAGAAATGCGATTGATTTCTCTAGATTTTTAGAGTTGGGGGAATCAGAGAGATCATCTGATCCAGAGTCCTTATTTGATACTTGAGAGGTTATGTGGCCTGCCCAGGGTCATAGTGTGTCTCAGTAGCAGAGCCAGGGCTAGAATTCAAGTGTTTCACTCTGGTTCAGTTTCACAAACTGAGTTTTGCTCCTTCCCCTAATTTAGGCAGGGTTTGATTGGCTCAATCTAAGAGCTAAGGACTCAGTTGAACATAGGTGGGCCACTTTCCATAGGCAAGTTTGCAAACATGAAGACAGAGTAACCTCCATAGGGACTTTCATAGTGAAAGCAGAGAAGGTGCCTCCCCTGTCTTGTTGCCAGCCTAGTATTTATTTCCCTTCACCTCCTTAGACTCAGCAAAAAAAAGGTTACCTGATCTGTGAGATCTTGGGAGATACCCCTAGTTTTAAGCCTGGAAAGTAGCTTGCTAGTGACCCACTTCAGAGGAAAAAAATAGCTAGCTACCATTGAAATGTACAGAAAGGATGAATGTAGAAAATACAAAACACTTGTACACTTCACAGAATCAGCTTACTAGTCTTTGTTTAGCTGTCAAATGAAGGAATCTTTATTTAATTAAAAGTCTCAGTTCCTAAAATGGAATCTAATCTGATTACTGCCAATTCTTCCAATATATTTATTCTTTAAACTTGAACAAAATTTCCTTTAAACAGACAACTGATTCTTGTCCCCAACTCCTATATTATTGTTCTATAAGAAATGATCTGCAGGATGATTTCAGAAAGGCCTGGAGAGATTTACTGATGCTAAGTGAAATGAGTAGAATCAAGAGAATCAAGCAATCAGATTATATGATGATCAATTTTGATGGACATGGCGCTCTTCAACAGTGAGTTGATTCAGGCCAGTTTCAGTGGATTTGTGACAGCATGATAATTGTGGAAATGTTTAGAAGAACTGCACATATTTAATTAACATATATTGGATTACTTGTCATTTAGAGGGAGAAAAAATTTGGAACACAAGGTTTTTGTAAATGTGAATATTGAAAACTAGCATGTGTTTTGAAAATAAAAGGTTTTATTAAAAAAAATTGACTATTCCACCACCTTTTCCTGGATAAAAAGAAGTACAAGAATGCAAATGAAACTTGTGGATAATAGAAAACACTTATCTCTTTCTGGAATCATTCTCTGATAGAGTTGTAAATAATTACATACAAAAAGATATGAGACAAGAACCAATAAACAAACAAAAAAACAAAAAAACAAGACAGGAACAATATTTTAAAGTCTTGTGAGTCTGCTGGTTTGATTATTGCCTTTGCCAGTGCTAATCACAATGTCTATGAGACTTGGGAGATAATGTTTGGGAAACATTATCACACACACTCTTTTCTTCCCTTCCCCTCCACCCCCCCCCCCCAGAAAAGAAGGAAGAAAGGAAGAGACAGATAGAAGAAAGACAGAAAGACAAAGAAAGAAAGAAAGAAAGAAAGAAAGAAAGAAAGAAAGAAAGAAAGAAAGAAAGAAAGAAAGAAAGAAAGAAAGAAAGAAAGAAAGAAAAGATTCCTTACTTGAGACCAATTTGGTGGTGAGCTTATCCATATTAAAACTACACTAGTTTCTAAGGACATAAGGACATATAAGGTTTTTTCCTGGATCAGCATATTAGTAACTATTGTTATTAAACTAGGAATTTATAATAGTTACTTTAAGATTTATAAAAATGCTTTACATGTATCATCTCAGTTGATCCTCAAAAATAGCCCAGTGAGGTAGGTATTATTTATATCCTCATCTTCCAGATGAGGAAACTGAGGCAAAGAGAAGAAAAGTGAGTATCATAGGGTCCCACAGGCAGTAAGTATCCAAGGTATGATCTGAAGTCAGGAGTTTCTGGCTCTAAGTTCTGTGCTATATGCATTATACCAACCAGCTGCATATTCCAAGCCTCCCCAGTTTAGAGGGACCTGCCCAAGTTTACAATCTGCTGACAGATAACACTTCAGGGTCACTGCTAATCAATCAGTCAATCAATCAAAAAGTGCTCAAGTGCCAGGCACAGTGCTAAGTGTTAGAAATGCAAAAAGCAGCAAAAGCTAGTCCCTGCCCTCAATGAGTTTATCATCTAATGATACCAGAATGAAGCACCAAAAAACTATGCAGGCTCAGTATTAGTCTGACTTCAGTGTTTCAAGAACCTGTCATTTTAGTGGGGTAAGTTTCCTCTCCCTCCATGTCTTAGTAGACAATTTATAATAGTTACTGAATCATTTATATTATTCGTAACTTTGATTTTATCTTCACAACAACCATGACAAGTATCACAGCTCCCATTTACAGACCAGGAAACTGGGTAACTCAGACTGGCAGAGATGGGTTCAAGCTCAATAATCTCAGTCAATAACTTTGGATGATCCACAAATAGCTAACCAAGTGACTGTTGAGGATATAACAAATACTCTGTCTATCATGGCAGTACAAGTCCCAAGAAGCATCCCTACTGTCCCATGATGCAGAATTCCCAGAGTTGCCATGAATTTTGCAAAGGAAATCGATCTTCCTGGAATTGCATGAGCTAGGAATTGTATTTGAAGAGAACAATACAACTAACTAGGAAAATTGTAGCGTTATAGGATAATTGTAGAGTTATAGGATCATAGCCTCAGAAATGGAAGGGCCCTGAGAAGCAATTAAGATTGACCCCCCTTATTTTTACAAATGAGGAAACTGAGGTTGAAAGAGGTAAAATGATATGTGTTGCTATCACATAGACAGTGAATAAGGTCACAGATTTAGAATTGAAGGGGCTTTCTTTCTAGAGACTTCCCTTCTAAAGAGGTCTGATACTTGGGAATTAAGAAAGAGGCTTTGTGCCTTCCAAAATTTATTAGAGTTAACAGTTTTCCTATAATCTCTCTTTCTCAATGCTTATGGATATTAGTGATATTTGAAAAAAAGAATACTCTTGAAATATTAAAACATCAGAACCATAACTAGTTTGGGTTGTCCCGGGTCCTATAGGATAGATGGGTGGCCATATTCTAATTCCTACTCAATGGAAGCCTACATAAAAAAACAAAAAAAAAAAAAAAAAAACTTTAACTTGAGTGGAAAAGCCCACAATTAATTGCAAAAAGCCTTTATTAAAAACTTACTATATGCCTGGCAATGACCAGAGAGGGTCTTATGATCCTAAAATGGAAACCAGCCCCTCTACTTCTCTTCTTATCAAACACATTCAGAAGAACTGAAATTTCTAATAATAACTACATGCTGTAATTCCCTCTTTGAGCATCTGGGCAGAAATACTGTATTTCCTCCATTAAACTTCCTTTTATGTTGCAACACCAAGAAGCTCACTTTCAACCTGAAACCAGAACAATCCAGGGCCACAAATTTGTCTCCAGGAACAACATAATATGCATGATTTACGTAAATAATTGAAACCTTCTTATTTAAAGTACTTTTAATTAGTAAAAAAAAAAAAAAAAAAAAAAAAAGGGGGGATTTGTCCATTTACAATTGAAATGAATGGATCCTCTCCCTTCCCAGTTTGGTTTAGGAAACACATGTAGTCTATGCTGACATATGGCCTCAGAGGTTGGGCAAAGATTCCCTCTACTGTTCAATATGGTCCAATCTCCAAACTTTGAGAACCATCTAGATTGAGCTTGGTCACAGTCAACTTGTGAAACAGAGGACCTGTCAAATCTTGATTACCCATGTTTCAGTGAGGCTCTGTGAAGCGGCCCACAGATTTGTGGAGGGTATAGAAGAAAATGGTTCAATTTACTTAAAGCTGAGAAGTATGCAATTTGGATGAGGATACTCTAAACCCTTTTCAGTCAATAGGATCTTTACCTCTCCCCTTACTTCAGCCATCCTACAAAGCAACAGTAATGGCTATTTCTGGGAAGTCCCTCGGCACTATAAAAGCATCAACACTTGGCTTCTCCACAAACAGTTTCAAACCAACTTCTAGTTAGGTCTACGTTGGTAATATAAAACTGAAAGAGATACTCCTATGATAGATGCCTCTCATCTATGAAGTGAGTGCTTCAGCTAATTTCTGTTTTTAAAAGTCTTTCATAAACCTCAAGAAAATGTGCACAGAGACTATGAAAAAAGAGGAAAACAACTGAGAAGACATTACATCTCAAAGATATAAATATGAAAGGGTTTTAACTTCCTCTCCCTGTGTCCTTGGAACAAACGCCACAAATCAGTTGTAAAAGTTTCTTGAGTGAAAATGTTTTTGTAAGGAGAATTATACTTCATGCTCCTGTCATGTGAAATCTCAAAATGGGCAAAACCAATCCACCATCTATTTCTATGATATTAGCAAATTTCCTTTTCTAGGTACCAAATTAAAAAGGTAAACTATTTTCATTTATTTAGAATATTTATTAGAAGGTTTTTTTTTAACATTTGTAAACTATTTAGAGGTTTACTGTTTAACATCCACACTGTGAAAAAACTTGGAATTGAAAAATCCTGGCTTTTCTACCTTATTTTTGTACACTTGCAGGTTCTCTCTCATTAAATTCCTTCAAAGTAGATACTGTTTTTTTGTTTTTCTTTATATCTCTATCCCTTAATATAGTGCCTGGCACATAGCAGACCTTTAAAAATGTTTTTTGATTATTACTCTTTATTGGAATATTTGGTAGTAGGAGACTGGTAGGAGGTACTAAGAGATGGACATATTATTTCACTGGCATAGGGAATCACCCAGATGAATAATCTCCCGGCACCAACTGAAGGTCAGTACTTTTGCTGTAATCTACAATCCTCTAAAGAGGAAAGACACTCATCCATTATATGTTAGATGTAGGATTTGATCCCAGGTTTTCCTGGGATCTTTCTTTATCCCAATACCAATTGCTATTAGTGTGCTGAAAAACAACAATAACAACAAAATCACAATACAAAGATTATGCTGCGACAAGTAAATGTGTCTCCCTACTTCTATCACAGGTTTAGATGGCTGTCCCTGCCGTTTAATTTGATATTACTTTAGAAAATCATTCCATTCTCTCTCTCTCTCTTTTTTTTTTTTTTTGGGGGTCACAGTAACCCTTTCTATAAAAGAAGTACAACACAATGAACCACTGCAAAATATTTTACAGGATATCAGGGTTAAAAAATGCCGCATACTGGTATTAAGAGAAATGTTCCAATAAAGCTTTGCTTAATCAGTAGGTTTTAAAGTCCTCTCATCAAAGTTATCATACGAAGTACAAATATTTTCCAGTAACATAAACTGGGCTCTTTTATAGCAACATTCTTTAATGCATTAAAACTTTTATTCTAACCTTTTTTTTTTTGATGAAATTGCAAAGTTCAGTTTATGATACACAATTTACTCTTTTTATACAAATAAAACAAAAGTGGGCAGAAATCAGATTTTACCCTCCAAAAAGTGCTATCTGGATAGGAAGAATAAAGAAATATGAGGAAGATATACATTTAAATAATTGCTCACAGCTGGACTTTGACGTTCAGGGCATAACTAACCCGAAACTCAATAAATGGAAAACTCAATTGCTCTTATTCAGTAGTAATGTTAAGACATGACTCATCCCTCAATCAGATTGAAGTCTTAAACAGAAAAGATAAAATAATTACTTACTTCAGATTGTTCCATATATGTATATTCTTTTTTAATTCAAAGGATGGTAGACATCAGGCTTCCCAATATTTTGCTAAATATAGCCAATAAAATCTATCTAGAAATTACTTTCTCAGAAAGAAATGGGGGCAGGGGGGAGACTGGGGAAGGGAGTCTCTTCTTCATTAACGCAGTATAAAATCTGACTCAGTTTTGAGTTGCAAGAATGAACACATGCGACCAAGCATCTTCACTCAGAGAAAGGAAGTTATTACAAATGCTTAGTTTTCCGAATGAGTGTCAAAGAGACTACTTCCTGGTCATAGAGAGGACTTAAATAAATGGCTTTGAAAATTAAGTCTTAAAATTTAGACATCCTAGAAAGAAAAATTCCCCCTCTCACTAAAATGCCATTATTCATCTCCTCATTCTCCAGTCCTCACAGAAAATCAAGCTTGTTCAAAGAAAGTCTCTACTGAAGAAAATTTGTTAAATGTAACTGGTATTGAAAATAACCTAGATCAGGGCCACAGCAATGGGAACACTAGTTCGAACATCTTACCATTAAGGACAAACATATTTACTTGGTTTAAAAAAAATGAATTACATTTCCAATGAAGAAATGTTAGAAAGGAGACAGAGAAGTCAAATTGAAAGGATAACTCACCAGTTCTTTGGCACTGAAGGGAATTGAAATAGCTGCTCTCGGGGCCACTCGTCAAACTGGTAAATGATTTCCCATTAAACACCGCCCCAAAAAAATACAAAACCAAACCAAACCAAAAGAAAAAAACCCAAAAACCCAGACAAACTCCACAAGGAACTCTTCTATAACCCTTATAAGGAACTACTGATAAAAACAGCACCCACAGAGAACAGTACTTTTCTATCAGCATTGCAAGCTTAAGTATTTCCTGTTACCTCCACTCCCATTGGTTCCCACAGGTGCAAGTGCCTATGGGCCTCTCATCTTGCCTTTCCTACACCAACCAACTAAAGGAGATTTAAGGCTGACCCAAGTCAAATCATTTTCTCTAGATGGCTAGGAAGTACTGGCTTTAAATTGGACTAACAAAGAATTACTTTAGAAATAATAGTAGCACTTTAGTAAATACTATTAGCCAAAAACCAAACAAACAAAACTCTCTACCCAGAGTGGCAACAAAGCACAGAATGAGAGCTAACAACAGAATGCCTAGTTGACCCAAGCACTAGAAAACATGATTCCTGGAAGTTCATTAGTCTTTGCAAAATGCCTTGATGCTAATGTGTTTATGTATTTTTTAAAAAGAAAAAAAAGCCTTCCCTAAAAAGAGGTTAAGAAAAAAATATACACACATATGTATATCTATATTAGTGCATAAATATACATACATGTATATACATATATGAATATCTATATTTATATATGCACACATATATGTATATATCTGTATATACACGTATGTATATCTATGTATACATATATGGATATTTATATATGAACACATATATGTATATATCTGTATATACACATATAAACATATCAGATCTGTGTGTACATATTATAAAATATTATATATGTATATGTATATACATATATATATACACACAAACACATATATATGTATATAGAAATTCAAGCAGCTAAGTGCAGAGCTTGCCACTAGAATGGACTGCAAGGTCAGCACCACAGACACTCAAACTTTTCACTTACACTCAGGCTAAAAATTCAAATTCCTTGCCAGCACATAACATGTCAAATCAGAGTTCTCTGTGCTTAATTTCTCTTTCCCTCAAAAAACCGTCCGTGATACCGTGACATATGTTTCATTAGGGAAAAGGGAAAACTCACCATGAGTCACAAGTGACTAAATTCTTACAATTCTGGTTTTAAAATATTTAAAACACACTCATCCATACAACTAAGAGCTAGCCTCAAATTAACATCAGAAATTTGATTTGCCCATTTTAGGGGTCAACATGGGTGTCTTATTAAAAAAATACACATGTATTTAGAGGCACTATATTTATTCCAATTTTAATTTTAATTTTAAAATAATGACCAATTTAAACAGGTCCTGCCAATTACTTTTTTTTTTTTTTCTGGAGAGGCAAAGTGACTTGCTTGGGATCACACACAGCGAGGGCATATTAAGTGTCTGAGACCACATTTAAACTCAGGTCCTCCTGATGTCAGGGCCAGTGCTCTATCCGCTGTGCCATCTATCTGCCCCATTTCCAATTATTTTTTACTATGATAAAATGATAATAAACCCTAAATTAACATTGGGACTTTGTCCCATTTTCAGGGTCAGTACTATCCTGTTAAAAAAAATATTGCAGCTACACCCAGTGAAAGAACTCTGGGAAATGAGTATGAGCCATTTCATAGAATTCCCAATCCCTCTATTTTTGTCCGCCTGTATTTCTGATTTCCTTCACAGGTTAATGGTACACTATTTCAAAATCCTATTCTTCTTGTGCAGCAAAATAATTGTTTGGACATGTATACATATATTGTATTTAACTTATGCTTTAACATATTTAACATGTATTGGTCAACTTGCCATCTTGGGGAAGGGGTGGGGGAAGGAGGGGAAAAATTGGAACAAAAGGTTTTGTAATAGTCAATGCTGAAAAATTACCCATGCATATATCCTGTAAATAAAAAGCAAACAAACAAACAAACAAAAAGATACTTGCAGGTGGAAAAATATTGCAGCTAGATGGCTAGGTGGATGGAGCAACAGCCCAGGAATCAGGAGGACCTGATTTCAAATATGGCCTCTGACACTTAACATCCTAGTCCAAGCTGTGTAACTCCAATTACCTCTCAAAAATATTTAGGGGGTACTACGCGTGTTTTAGTTTTGATTTTGATTTCATTAATGACTGATTTCAAAAGAGTGTGTCAATTATTTTTATTTGAATCTATCCTAATGAATATTATTCTCTTCCACTCTACCAAACTTTGACAGAAGCTGAGGGTCAGAAGGGAACCTTAGAGTTATCCAGCTTAACCATTATTTGAATAATGGTTAATCCTTCTCTTTGTAGTAGCACTCAAATTAAAAGATTATTGTGGGCAAGGAGTTATAGCTGGAAGGGTTCTTCAAGATCATCCACTCTGCTATTTACATAGGACAACACCAAAGTCAACAGTGGCTAAAGTACCCAAGAACACAGAGGCACCAAGTCAAGATTTGAATTTAGGCCCCTTGCAGCCAAACTCATCCCATGCTACTTCCTTCACAGGTTAATTTGGCATTTGGCTTCCTCATAGAACAGAGATATCCTAGAGATTTTAAGTTGGAAGAGACACTAGATCTATCTAGGTTAACACTCCTTTCATAGATGAAGATGTTGCCTAAGATAACATAAGTGGCAAGTGGCCAAGACATAGGTATAGTGGCTGTGAATAAGCAGTGTCCCACAAAAGAAAAATGAAGTAAATGCAAATACTGCTGAAAGAGAAAATGTAAAACCAGCAAGAAGAGTATGCAAATAAGCCACACTCTTGCCTAGAATTTGGTTTCATTTCATTTGATAGAAAAAAGTTCAGTTTTAGCCAGCAAACAAAGGTTTTTAAAAAAAAAAAAAAAGTTCATCCACTCTGCTACTGAATATTTGAAGATTTAGCTTTTGCTAATGAGTTTATGTCTGAGCTATTTTAACCAAAGAAGAAATCTCCTTCCGAAAGATTTGAGTCTTAGACACAAGAAAGAGTCTTGGCCTCTAAGTCAATTGGACAACCACTTCCAGATAGAAAGGCAAAGCTTAGCCCAGGAGAACTTGACTTTGAGTGTCCCTCCTAAACAAGGAAAATAGTCTCCCAAGCTTGAAGAGTCAGAGCCAATGCTCTTTCTACAAAAACACCACCCAACTAAGTAAACAAAAACAAATTCCAAACACTCAAGGACTCAAAGGTCACTCCAGGGAAACTGGTTTCATTATTACTTCAAGCTTATGGCCCAAATAAAGACATATCTTCACATCTCCATTTTTCAATCAGTAAAATGAATAGTTCACTCCAAGGATTACTTCTCAATTCAAAGACTGGGCCTATGGTAATTATTTGTACAACCCACAAATTTAAATATACTGCTTGCTGGTAGGACTTGTAGCAAAGGGATAGCAGAAGAACAAATTTCTTTTGTTTCAAATAAATCCTTGTCCTGGGTGGCCAATGGATAGAGCACCAGGCCTAGATTTAGTTCTTTCTGAGCTCAAATCTGACCTGAGACACATACTAGCCATATGATCCTGGGCAAGTCACTTCACCCTGCTTGCCTAAGTTTCCTCGTCTGTAAAATGAGCTGGAGAAAGAAATGGTAAATCCCTCCAGTAGCTTTGCCAAGAAAACCCCAATTGGCTTGGACACGATTGAAAAAATAAATACCATGGTCCATTTGATGTGTTAACAGCCCCTAAACTTTAAGTGACTAAAGGTACTGGTTCTCTCTCTCCCAAATGGCATGTCAAATCCCTTCCATCCATCATTTGTAGTCCAGCTGATATGCTGTCTCCTCAGGAAAGCCTATTCAAATTCATTCTTTGCTCAGGTCCTTTCCCTTTAGATATCACATAACTTTGCTCTGCAGCTCTCTGATGCGTTGATGTGATATGTATTATACTTATTTAGTCATAATAATGACTATTATCATGACATAATACAGAAGTAGTGTGACAGTGTTCAGAGGACTTGGCTGGGGTCAAGATGAGAGAGAGTCAATCAAATTCTGTGTCTGATGCATACTAACTGGGAATGGTAGGGAAGAGGTAACTTTCCTGTGCCATAGAATTCTGGCTACTTTATATACAAGGACAGAGTTTTACATAAACAGAAAATCATGGTCCTAATCCCCATCACTTAAAAAAAAAAGTTTCATTAAATCAAGTATTCTGCTTTGATTGCTGCTATCTATGGTCAAGAATTCCCACAAATTCAAATTATTCTCATTATTCAAGAATTATAACATCTACATGTTTAATGAGAGGAGTTCCACATGGATATTCAAATGAAAAGTATTCCTTCCTCTATTAACAAAGCAAAGAAATAAAATTGATATCTTTCAAAGTATGATCATTAAGATTCTGAGCATTACAAAAAAGTACAATGTGGGAGATTTCTGCCACCTACAATTCCAGTGGGGGCCCAATCTAAAACAGAATCTAGATCTCAGCATAGAATCCTCAGGTTTTAAGTGAAGATTACAGAACTGTGCAAGCCGCAAACACATTCTGTACCTTTAGATTAAATCTGAAGCCATATTCAGTTATTCTGAGTAACAATTTAGATACTATCCTCCCATAAGTGGAGGTTTTTGTTTAGGTTTCTTAACATTAAGTGGCAGTGCATCATCTTCACTGTGTAATAGGGGCATCTACAGTGGATAGAGAGCTAGAATGAATCAAAAGAATGAATTCAAAACAAGTCACTTCATCTTTGTTTGATTTGATTTCCTTTCTGTGGAACAGGGATAATGATAGCACCTATCCTTCAAGATTGGAAAATGACATCCTCTTCGTAAAGTTCTTTGCAAACCTTAAAGCACTATTAAAATGTTAGTTATTATTGTTAGTGTTGTTGTTGTTATTATTATTGGTAATACCAATGACAACATGCAACAGCCTACTTGCACCCACCAAGAGTAAGTATTGTACGTTGGGTGACTTTCAAGTTTGGTTCTTCAGAGATCTAGCATTCTATTTGTAGCCTTTGGAGCTTAATGAGGAGGTTGGGCAGTACAAAGCTCATAAAGACATCTACAAACCTGAACAACTGGAAGACCTCAGCATCCATAAGGAATTCCTTTTTCATTTGGACTCTACTTGAGCATTCTCCATGAGTGGCAAATATCTTTGGTGAACCTATGCACATTTTAGATATTCCGGAGATATTTCCAATCTAAATCCAGGCTATTAAAATGAAGGACCGAAACCATACACCTTGCCAAATATGTGCTTGGAAAGATTCCTTATTATTATGAAACCAAGAGTCCACTAAGCCATAGTCTAGACTTGTAGTCTTGTCTCGATCTTCCTCAAAAACAGCAATGAAAATGATGAGAAGAGGAAGCAGGTGTTGTTATATAAGACAATGAAAGTAATCTATAAGGAATGACCCCTCCCCCATGGTCCTATCTAGAATCAGAAAGTTCTTGAAGGGCTTTAATTTTCTCTTTAGGATTTTTCTGGTGCTCAATAAATGCACGTATTGCAAGTAGGTTAACCAGGATTAGGGGTACAAGTCTTTGACAATAATGAAATCATCTTCCTTAGCCTCACAACTGCAAAATATGATATTTTATTATTTAAATGAAGAGACTGGTCCAAGGAAATGGAGATTGTTGACTTTAAAAAATGTCACTATATGTCTTTGATTTGCTTTGTAGTCCCATAAACATTTTATTTTTTGGATTTAAAAATATTTTTTTCTGAAAAAAGATCCCTAGACTTCACCAGATTGTCAAAGGGGTCTGGACACCAAAATATTAAGAACTCCAGCACTAGCCTCTAGACAAGATAAGAAGTAGCAGGGAAAGGGCAGCTAGGTGGTGTAGTGGATGGACCACCAAGCCCTGAAGTCAGGAGGATCTGAGTTCAAATTTGACCTTCAGATATGTAACACTTCCTAGCTGGGTGACCTTGGGCAAGTCACTTAATCCCAATTGCCTCAGCCAAAAAAAAAAAAAAAAAAAAGAGTAAAGAAGTAGCAGGGAAGGAGCCAATAGAATGGAAGAAGGTGAAAAGCAGAGGGGTGAGGGGATAGAGATGGGGAGATGGGACTGGACCTCCCAGGGAGAAGGAGACAACAATCAATGAACCTCATTCCTAGGGATCTGGGAGAGGATGGGCTCAAGAGCACAAGCAGGGAAAAAAGGTTCACTCTATCCTCAAACTGGAGCAAAACAGCTGACAGTAGGTGAAAAGATAGAGTTTCACATGTGCAGGGGGGAGAGAAGAAAGGGTAGTAGGCATTGGCAAGAGGGCCCCATTGGGAGTCAGAAGCCCTAAACTCCCAGCTCTGGCACTGACTCCCTGGGGGGCCTGGGTAAGCTATTTCCCCTCTTTGGATCTCAGTTGTAAAATGAGAGGATCAGATTAAATGACCCACAGAGTCCCTTCTAGCTCTAAATCTACGGTTCTCATTATAGTTTAAAAAATGATCTTAACCTTCTGAGGCTAATAGGAACAGGGATGATGTACACAATAGCTTTCTGCATTCTGGAAGCACTTAGCTGTCAAGGGATGATATTTGCCCTGAAACTTCTTTCTCTAGGTTCTTTCTCCCTGTTTCTTCATCTTCTCTTCCTGGCAAGTATATGAGATCCTTTCAGTCTTGAAGGTTTTCCTTTGTAAGTCCTAGAACTTCCCAATGACCTTCCTAAAAAGCAATGCCCTGAACCGAATACTACTCCATATATTGCCCATCTTCTCCCCAAAGTGAAGCCTATGGATTCTTTTCGCAGAAAAAAATTTTTTTAAATCCATAAAATAAAAGATATATAGGACTACAAAGCAAACCGATCATACATAGGACATTTTTTCAAGTCAACAGTCTCCAGTCAAGAACACTTACTTGGACTAGTGTCTTCATTTCACATAACAAAATAGCATATTTTGCAGGTATGAAACTAGGGAGCATGATTTCATTATTGTCACAAACTTAGATCCCTAATCCTGGTTAAATTATTTGCAAATAAATGCCTATTACTGGTTATTTATTTATTGACCAGAGATGGTAATCTCCTAATCGTTGATGATATTTTTCCTAATGGAGCCTGAAACTGGGTTTATCTCCACCACCACCACCCTGCAGTCTAGCCCACCCCCACTTCTAAGAATGAATAAGCTAACAGTATTTAACAGATGCTTGCTAATTGGCTGCTACTTGTCTGTCACATACACTGTTAATGTACTGGCTTAAATGATGTTATCTTGGAGCCAGTTCCCATCTCTATTCTTTTGCACAGACATCCTATGCCTGAGAACCTTCCTTTCCACATTTCTGCTTCAGAGAATTACTTTCAAGGTTCAGCTTAAGTGAAAGATGCCTGCTTTGAGCCCCATTGGTGATAACGCAATGTTCATTTATCCTACTTCACACGTGCATACATACATATATATATATATATATACACCTACATATACACATATGTATATATACATATACCTATATATACATCTATATGTATATATGTATATATACTTATATATACATCTATGTGTATATATATATATTTTTTTATTCCCATTGCCTGTCAGTATTCATATTTGTCATATATCTATATGTGTATACACACATATATACTGCATCTATATCCGATATATGTAGACATATATTACTTATCTATATACATGATATAAATTATAAGTTACTTAATGGCAGAGACTCATTTTTTTCTTTGTCTCCCCACTATACGTGGTTGAAGCTTAATAAATGCGTGCTGAACTGAAATGAGTGAAGAAGGAGCTATTGGGTTATGATTGATCTTTTGGGTAACTGGGGGGGCACAGTGGATAAAGCACTGGGTCTGGAGTCAGAAAGATCTAAGTGCAAATTTGGCCTCAGATATTTGTGTTGTATGGCCTTGGGCAAGTCATTTAATCTCAGTTTACCTCAATTTTCTCATCTGTAAGATAGAAATAATAATAATAATCACTCACTTCCAGCATTGTTGTGAGGCTCAAATGAGATAATATTTGTAGGGTGCTTCGTGAACTTTAAAGTGCCATGTTATTATTTTCTGATCTGAATCATCCACACATCTGTGATTTCATGAGTGTGGGTGGCCATTCCCTTCCCCCAAAACAACTGCAACCTTTCCACCATCTCCATAAATTGCTGGCTTAAAGTATTCATCACTTGGTAGCCAACCAAGAAGTGATGAGTTCTCAGAACCTGGCCAGCTCATCACCTTGCCCATAATCATCCCCTTTCCTGTTTGGTAAGGCCTGCCTGCCAAAGCTTGTGATCTCTTGGCACAGGCTTTGAGGTCCCAAGGTCACTATCACAGGAATGTAGAGAGGTAAGAACAAATCAGTGCAGTGGAGGTTGAACACAGATACCCGGCACCTATTGCAACACAAGGCTGGAATGTTGTTCCGTTATCACGAACATCTCCATTTCCACAGTGAACTACACATGCTTTGAGGGACTTGATAATGGGATGACATGCTTAGAGTCTGGATGAAGATATAATTTAAATGGCTTTCAGGACAAAGGCTCAAAATTTTTATGAGATAGGGCTCCTTCTACTTGACTTCATAGTGAATTTGAATAAGACCCCGTAAAAAGCAAACCTTAAAAGCACTCACAAACTGAGATAATCACAAACTACACTCTTGACTATGGTTTTTAATACTCGTAAACATACTCAAAAATATCTACCCAATTACTTGGACTTTAAATTGTGAAAATTAAAAAAAAATTTTTTTTCACTCTATGATTATAGAACAACACTTAGTGTTGAGTTTGTCAAGATGCTGATTAGTTTTGCAGAATTGTTTTTATTTTCTTCTTTTATTTTATTTTATTTTTTTATTTTAATTTTTATTTTTTAACGGAGGCAATTGGGGTTAAGTGACTTGTCCAGGGTCACACAGCTAGGAAGTGTTAAGTGTCTAAGATCTGATTTGAACTCAGGTCCTCCTGATTTCAGGGCTGATGCTCTAGCCACTTCACCACCTAGCTGCCCCTCTTTTTATTTTTTTATCATAATATGTGGCCCTCTGGGATATTGAAGGGAAAAAAAGATACAATTGGAAATATAGGTAATTTCAAAATGAAAGTAACACAAAATGTATTTAAAAACAAAAAGTCTTCTCTATTCTAAGAAGACATCTAAGACATTTTTAAAAAGAACACTGAAAGGAATTCCATAGAAAAGAACTTTTCACTACAATATTTTCACAAAAATAAAAAAATAGTAATGGTTTTGATCTCCAGCATTTTAGGATGAAAATCAACAAATATGAATACTGACAGGAATGAGAACTTGTTATTTTCAAGTGTGCTTACACATTAAACCAAATCTGATGTGCCTTTTGTCTGCTAGATGGCAATGGTTTTTGGAAGGCATATGACTTCAGTGTATAGATAGTATAAAATAGCTTATTGTACTATACTTGGCTCCTATTAATGCTTAGTAGATGGCTGGAATCCAGACACCTTCATTAAGAGTTCTCGACTCTTAGGTCCTCTAGTTACTCCAATTGTCAGGAAGGAGCCATTGATTTTGTCTGCATAATAGAGAATAATTTTAATCTAAAACATCTTGGTGGTTTCTTGCCCAATAACTTTGGTTGGTGAAACAATAGAAAACATACCTGACTTTCTTGCATTGGCTCTTGGGAGATTTTCAATCACCAAAAAATACATTAAGAAGGAAACTCCTCTTCTTCTTTAGATAAATATTATATAGGAATGCTATTGCAATGACTAATTCAGTAACTACACATGGGAATACTGGAGCATTCTATTCTCTTACAAGAAAACAAAGGTAACATTTTTGCCTCTCAGGATATGAGCATTTAAAGCAGGGAGAAATCACCAAAGGAGGATAGTGAATGATCTTTTGTCAAATTTTGCTTTCCACATTTCTATTCCTTTGGCCGATTATTAGCGTTGATATTTCTAGTCCTTCCACTGACCACTTTCACATATTTAACAGAGAGAAAACAAGAAATCATAGTCCTAGAAATCATCTCTTGACTTTTCTCACTTTATTTTTTCTTAACTCTGGATTTAATTCCAAAAGGTTGAATATAAAAGATGTTCCTACTAATTGTATCTTAAAGGAATTATAGTAAATCATTTCCCCTCCTTTTTTGCTTCTTTCCTCCCTCACACCCTCATCTCTTTTTAACAGTTGGGGAGAAAATTCTCAGTGAGAATGGAGGTGATGACTCACATGGAATTTGGGGGTTTCGGAAGCCACATAAAGTGTTCAGTATCAGGTACGTGGGAAGTGCTTGTCCAATTTTTATTGCCACCCCCTCTCCCTCATCCCAGAAAATTGTGTTCAGTCACTTTTATCCTGAATTTCAATCAGCACTCTTCCCCTCCATTCTGTCCATGGCAAAGAGCACAACATTCCTTTTTCCAATTATCCAAAGCTCTCCATGACTAAGCTTGGGCAACAAAAGTCCCACAAAAAGAACACAATTACAACTTAGAAGAGAGAGTCAAGGAAATTTTGAAGTGAAATTAGATGACTCTCTCCTTCTCCTCCCTCACCCCATAATGCTTCCAAAGCTGCTGTTTATCCGTCAATCTTTCCAAAAGGGAAGCAGAGAACTAGGGGATCAGGAAAACACTGAGAAGTTACTCAAAAGAAGTAGGAAATCATTGTAATAACCCAAAGTGTCAGAACACACGTGCATTCAAAAACAGCACTTAAGGGGGAGTCAGGGCAATAAGGGAGTCAGGCCAATAGTAACATATCTCCAGCACCAAGCATAACAAGCCTGGTCATTAGCTTTATCTTAACATCCATCAAAGTTGGAGGCTGCTCCCTCGCCTCCATCCCCACCTCCGGGATGGGGGGGGGGTTCCTACATTGTTTGTCTCAGCATTTTTAAGAGATACTCACCCACCTCCCACCAGGACTGGTTTAAAAAGGCTTGCTTATCTCCTTCCTCAACTTGGGCTGGAATGTTGCCTACAGATCAAGCCCCTGTGGTTCGGAGAAGGAGAAATCTAATTGGAAAGTGCTGCTAGTTCAGCAGCCTGATAACTCTTATTTGGAAGCTCAAAGGGAATTACAAATATCTTCAGTTCGCAAGAGTTGGAAGGTCAAGATTCTAAATATTGTCAAGCCACATTTAAATCTGTCTATTGCAGCCCGACACCTTTTAATCTGTAAATCTGAAAGGAGTTTCTGAACTCTTATATATGGTTCATATTTCTATAGCCTTTAGGTTCCTTATAATAATCCCTGGAGCTAGGGCAAATGGAATCACTTCCACTTTACAGATCATTCAATCAATCAATAAACCAACATTAAGTACCATTAAATTGTCAGACTTGTGCTAGGTGTTGGAGATAGAAAGATCTAGATAAATGAATTTGCAGAAATGGAGCAAACAAGACAGTTCCAACTTAGTCTGAGCTCAATTTTAGCTTTATTTGGACAATCTGGAAGCCCTTTATGTCCTTCCATATTCAGGTAAAGCCTCAAGGTCAAGGATAAGCTTTCTAAGCTTCTCCCAACATTCAAGTCATTCTTCCAAGCTGAAGAAAGACTCAAAGGAGGCCTTAGTACCATCTCAGTAGATAGCTGAGCAGACCTATTTCTAAAACAATAAAAACAAAGCTAACCAATCTTAAATCTCGATAGTTGGTTTCTCCATTGGGAGGGGGTGGGGAGAATTCAGGCCTTCCTCCCTCTCTCTCAACATACTAGAACAGGGCACTAACCCAGGGTTCAAGAAGCTTTTAAAATATCCTTATGACTATGTTTCAACATAATTGGCTTCCTTGATAATCCTATGCATTTTATTCTGGGGAAGGGATAATTAGGCAGTCAAGGGAGTTCATGAAACACACAAAAAATGCAGAATCTCTGGTTTTCAACACAGATGGCCTAATTTCCAGGTCCCCAGCAACCTGTTTAAAAATATTGATTCTGAGGGGCAGCTAGGTGGCGCAGTGGATGGAGCACCAACCCTGAATTCAGGAGGACCCAAATTCAAATCTGGTCTCAGACACTTAACACTTCCTAGCTGTGTGACCCTGGGCAAGTCACTTAACCCCAGCCTCAGGGGGTAAAAAAAATATTGATTCTGGATATGCTTAGATCCTTTACCTTCTGTCCCTACCTGCTTGCATATGGCTGTCACTGTCTCTCCCCAGTATCAAAGGCCCTCAAGATACAGATCCTGCTGACATATTCTTTTTATGGTGGCTTTTTTTTAAATTCCCCCTCCCCTTTTTACTGTAGGCCTCAATCCTTTATCCCATTGTGCATTCTGTGGGTTCATGAACCTCTCCCTTAAATAAGCATATATCATCAGTCTTTTTTATTCTGTTGAAGGATATCTGAACTGTGCAAGGAACTTTGAGCCACCTCAGATGCTTACAAGCTATGACACGGGGCAAGTCACTTATAATTTTTTCATCTCAATTCTTTCATCTGAAAAATACCCCTTTCCTTAAAGGGATAGTGAGGATCAAATGAGATGACAAAAAGAAAGAATTTAGAAATGGCTAGGTTATCATTATTTAAGTCCCAGAAGTGCTGAGGCACTATTGGAAGTCACTACCTTTCGGGTACAACCTTCTTACCCTCTTCCAGAGGGGCTCTTAAATCTCAGCCCAAGCCTTCTCCAAAATTCATCTCCAAATGCTCCCTTATCCCCAAGGTTCCCACACCATTGAATAATAGCAAGCATATTCATTGGGACTTTAACATTTGCAAAGTCCTTGCCATCCATAATCCCATGAGAGACCCAACAGCCCCAGGAGGTAGGTGCTATTACCCATTTTGTAGATGAGGACTCCCAGATTCCAAAGAACTTGGAATTTTGTTCTTCCTTTGTTCTTCCAAGTCTGATTTTTTAAGCCATTTAGCTGCCCCAATCTCAGTACCCTCTGAGAGAGCCTTTCCCTCCGATCTTTCAATTTTGGTTCCTTCGAAAGAATTTCTCCCAAAAACTCCCAGTCTCTATTCCATCCAGGATCATCATCAGCTCAGATTCTATTCATCAGGCCCTCCCTGGGTTGACACTAACATTTATTTTCCTTGCCTTTCTCTGCAGTCCCATCTTCAGGGACTCCCTAGTCATAGACTCTTCCAGAAATCTTCTTTTTAACTCATTCTACCTTCCTAGCTCCTCTTCAGGATCTCCTCCATTCGGACACTGCAATTCTCTAAGGAGTTCTGAGGTCAGACTTTGGTCAGATCTCCTCCCCAGTGATCCTGGTAGATCAATCATCCTCCCTATGAGGCTCAAGCTCCTCTCTGGAGTCTTCATTCTGAAAAAAGCAGTCCCTGCCATGTTCTGAAGACATTTTCACCTCAGACACCATGTCCTAGTGCAGTGGACTTTTTAAACAGGGGGCCAGTTCACTGTCCCTCAGACTGTTGGAAGGCCGGACTATAGTAAAAACAAAAGCTCACACTCTGTCTCTGCCCCTCAGCCCATTTGTCATAACCTGGCAGGCCACAAAAAACATCCTCAGAGGGCCGCATCTGGCCCACGGGCCGTAGTTTGAGAACCCCTATCCTAGTGTGTGCTTTAATTCCTCTAAACTAAGATTCATCTTCACCTTCTTTCCCTGTGGCAGTCACCTTGGATGGACCCTGTCGTCATGGGATCCCATTTGTCCCTTCACCCCATAGCATCAAGCCGCTTTTCCAATTCTCCTTTGATTAGACCCATTGTCACAGCTCTCTGGGCTCCTGCAAATTCTGCCTTTACAGTTGCTCTCTGATAATGGCTTGGCCCCTCTCTTCCCTGACAGATGGGTCCCTTTACTGAGATCTACCATCTGAAGTTTCTCACCTCCAAGAATCTTCCTTCCCCTCATCTCAGCCTTTACAGTCAGTCACAGATCTGATATTTAGCCCTTCAACCTTGCTCTCAAATCCTTTTTGAGGAAGCCCCTTTTACGGAGTCTCTCCTGTCACATTTAGCTCTGGTATTCTGAGGTAAAGTCTGCTTTCTTAGCCTCTCTCTGGAGTTTGCCCTTTTCAATATCTGTCATAGTCCCTTCCTAGGACCAGTGGTCCTCAAACTTTTTAAATAGGGGGCCAGTTCATTGTCTCTCACACTGTGGGAGGGCTGGACTATAGGAAAAACAAAAGCTCACCCTCTGTCTCTGCCCCTCAGCCCATTTGCCATAATCCGGCGGCCGCATCTGGCCCGTGGGCCATAGTTTGAGAACCTCTGGTCTAAACTTTAGCTTCACAATCAGTCTTTCCCTGGGCTCCCCTTTTCCTTAGATTCAATATCATTGGGGAAAAAAGAGGGAAAACTGGCTGCTTCTTCTATCTTCTTTCCAAATATACCCCATTTCTTACATTCTCACATTCATATTCAGTCCTTTTTCAAAGTCTCTTTCCTTGAAATCTCCTGTCAGACCCCTGAAGTAAAGTCTCCACCCCTCCAAATCTCCCCTCTCCTTCCCTGCTTAGCTCTGTCCCATTATTCTAATAAAAACAGGCCCTCTGGCTAGGGTCCTTCTTCAGACTCCCATCAGCCTCTTCCTCTCAGACATTCTATCACTTTTTTTCCCCCCTGATTGTTTTTAAGAGTTCCTTGAGGAGGATCTCCTGCCCTCAAACCCTCTCCCAGGGCCCGACCCACAGACACAACCCTGAATGGGGGGGGGGGGAAGGAATTCCTTGCCCAGATCCCCCCCAAACAGTCCCGGTAGAGAGTCTTCTCTCAGATCCCCTAGGCCATCCCTTTCCAGCTATTCTAGCCCCAGGCATTCTGACTTCCTGGGGTGTTTACACTCATCTCAGTGTATCCCAGCTCCTCCGAGAGGTCTCAGCCCCTGGGGGGGGGGCGGTATCAGTCTATTAACACATAGCTGTCTAGCTTGTTTGAAGACAGTTAACAGTCCTCTCCCTTTCACACCTCTGGGAGGGGGGAGGGGGAGGAGTTCTACTGTCCAGCTCTTTCCGGGAGTCGCGTCCCCCAGGTCTCCAGTGCTCTCTACCTCTCCCGGGTCTCTTCCTGTCTTAGCTCTTCCCAGAGTTCTCAGGCTGCCCCAGATTCTTCTGGGGGACTCCACCATCCCCACTCCTTCGGGACTTCTCTCCTCAGGTCTTTCACTGTCCTTGCTCATTTCTATGGTGTCCAGTCCCGGCTTCTGCCACTGTCACCTCCTTCTGTGGGAGTCTCAAGCATCCCAGAGTTCTGGGGGCTCACCCAGTTATAGACTTTCTTAGGGTCGGGTCTTGTTAGTCTCTTTTAGAAATCCCAAAGACCAAAGGTTCCCTACTCAAGACTTTGGTCCTTAGTCCCTGAGAGGAGGGAGATCTCTGGTTGTCACAGGCTCCTAACAGTCTCATAGGGGTCTTGTCAGTGCTAGGATCTCTGATTGGGGATGTCTCCATCCTGTCCCCCCCCCCCCAGGTTTTCTCGTACCAGCTCCTCTGGGGGTGGGGAGGGTTAGCCTGCACAGCCTCTCTGGGAGGGTGTCTTTCATTATACATGTCAGTCCTCTCTTGTCACAGAACCCCTCTTAGAGGCTTCAAGTTGTCACTGTCACTCCTGGTGTCTCTGTCACAGCCTCTCCTTGTCCCTTTCCAAGGACCCTTCCTGTCAAAGCCCCATCTCCGATCTTAGACCATCCCAGTTCCTAGCAAGAGTCTCTTTAAGTAGCAGCCCCTGCTGCCCTGCCCTTCTTATGAATCTCTCCAAGCTCCTGTCCCACTCTGGCGACCCCTCACATCACAGCCCTCGGTTGGAGGGGGATCTCCATTTGTCAGTCCCTATCTAGAACCTCCTGCCATAGCACGTTGGGGACCCCTTACTGTCACAGCCCCTCTCGGGAGTCTCTGGCTGTAACAGTCCTTCTCGGGGGTCCCTGGCTGTCACTGCCCCTCTCGGGGGTCCCTGGCTGTCACTGCCCCTCTCGGGGGTCTCCTGTTGTTCCTGCCTCTCTTGGGGGTCCCTGGCTGTCACTACCCCTCTCAGGGGTCTCTGGCTGTCACTGTCCCTCTCGGGGGTCTCTGGCTGTCACTGTTTCTCTCGGGGGTCCCTGACTGTCACTGTTTCTCTCGGGGGTCCCTGGCTGTCACTGCCTCTCTCGGGGGTCCCTGGCTGTCACTGTTTCTCTCGGGGGTCCCTGGCTGTCACTGTTTCTCTCGGGGGTCCCTGGCTGTCACTGACTCTCTCGGGGGTCTCTGGCTGTCACTGTTTCTCTCGGGGGTCCCTGGCTGTCACTGTTTCTCTCGGGGGTCCCTGGCTGTCACTGTTTCTCTCGGGGGTCCCTGGCTGTCACTGTATCTCTCGGGGGTCCCTGGCTGTCACTGTTTCTCTCGGGGGTCCCTGGCTGTCACTGACTCTCTCGGGGGTCCCTGGCTGTCACTGTTTCTCTCGGGGGTCCCTGGCTGTCACTGACTCTCTCGGGGGTCCCTGGCTGTCACTGTTTCTCTCGGGGGTCCCTGGCTGTCACTGTTTCTCTCGGGGGTCCCTGGCTGTCACTGCCCCTCTCGGGGGTCCCTGGCTGTCACTGCCCCTCTCGGGGGTCCCTGGCTGTCACTGCCCCTCTCGGGGGTCCCTGGCTGTCACTGCCCCTCTCGGGGGTCCCTGGCTGTCACTGCCCCTCTCGGGGGTCCCTGGCTGTCACTGCCCCTCTCGGGGGTCCCTGGCTGTCACTGCCCCTCTCGGGGGTCCCTGGCTGTCACTGCCCCTCTCGGGGGTCCCTGGCTGTCACTGCCTCTCTCGGGGGTCCCTGACTGTCACTGCCTCTCTCGGGGGTCCCTGGCTGTCACTGCCTCTCTCGGGGGTCTCTGGCTGTCACTTCCTCTCTCGGGGGTCTCTGGCTGTCACTGCCTCTCTCGGGGGTCTCTGGCTGTCACTGCCTCTCTCGGGGGTCTCTGGCTGTCACTGCCTCTCTCGGGGGTCTCTGGCTGTCACTTCCTCTCTCGGGGGTCTCTGGCTGTCACTGCCCCTCTCAAGAGTCTCCTTCTACTCCTGCTGCACTCGGGGGTCTCCGACTGTCACCTGCCCTCTCCGGGTCCCCACGGGGGTCTCTGCACTTTAGCCTCCAGTCCCCGCCCCCTCGGGGGTCTCCGCCCCGCCCGCCCCCCGTCCCGCCCCCGTCCCGCCCCGGGCTCTTCGGCTCCTTCTCACCTGGTGCGAAACTGCGCGCCGGACTGGGTTCTGGATCGTACGTCCCGAGCTAGGTCCGGGGCTGGCCGGTCTCTCTTGCTCCGCTGTCGTTGTCGCCGCCGGTCCCTGGTCCCCCGCTCCTCCTCCTCCTCCTCCTCCACCTCCTTCTCCTCCTCCTCCTTCCCTCCTCCTCCTTCGGCTGCCGCTGCTGCTGTCCGAGGTGCGGCTCCTGCCAGGCTCGGCCAATCGCACCCGAGAACACCGAGCCCCCGCCGCGCCCCGCCCCCGCCGTGGACACTCCCCCACCACGCCTGCGGCCGGCCGATCGATCGACGCTCCGCTCGCCTCCCCTGCGTGCTCCAGGTCCTAGAGCGGGCTTCTCGATCTGTCGGTGCTCTATTCATTCGGTCTATTCTCGGCGGAGTAGTCGATGGAGCTCCGGGATTCGCGGAGGCCAATCGTGCTGCGCTAGGGCTGGGGCCCGGGCTGGCGAAGCCCCGCCTCTCCAGTTCGGAGCCCTAGAGATGCGGCTTTGCGCTCACGCTTCTGCTGGGGTCAAAGGTTACTGCGCTCCTCTCGCCTCCCCCACCCCCGGCCCAGGTCCTAGGTTACGACCTGGGCTGAAGATGCCCTGGGCTGCCCCTGGGGACCCTGGGTCCGGCCCAGCGCTTTGGGGCTGTCTTCCGGGGGCAGCTGAGGCCGAAGGCAGCCCTCCCGCCCGCCGGCCCGGGGCATCACGTGCAAAAGGTGCTTTGACATCCTGTATCTCCCTAGTCTGCCGAGGACTTCCCAGGGCTTCCTGGACGCGGGCCCTTTAAGACCCTGGGAGGTAAGTGGGTGCAGGTATTAGTGAGCAGCTTCCCATTTATCCGGGGGTCGGGAGAGACCCTCGGAGCGAGCACCCGGAGGAGGATAAAGGCTCGGGGGCTGAACTTAGAACCTGGTCTTTGCTGCTCCTCGGGCAAATTAATGCATCCGGCGGAGGGGGGGGGGGTTCTCGCTCCTCTCCTTTCCTTTCTTTTTTTCTCTCTTCCTCCCCCCTCCCTTTTCTTCTCTCCTCCCTAGTCCCCTGAGCTCGGCAGGATTGCGTTTCCTAGCATCCCTCACGGTCAAGTTGTACGTATTGAACCGTGTCATCCACTATATAGGGAGGGAGCAATGGTGGGAAAGGAACATTCTGTAACTAGTGAGTGACCTTTGGCAAAATTGTATTCAATTTCCAAATAAACAGCGCTACAATATACAATGTAACTGTTATGTTGTAACCAAGTTTCTCCCCCCCCCACCCTCCCCCCTGAGTTTGTATTCGAAAGTTCTCACTCCATTTTCCTACCGCTTTCCTCTCCTCCTTTCTCCTCCTTTTTGTTCCTCTTTCCTTTTTCTTCCTCCACCCCTAAGGTCCAATCCCTTTTTTTTGAGAAAGTTCTGTAATTGATAACCCCAGGGCGTCCCATCTTGAACCAAGCCGTGTTATACTGCATTCTGGGCTGGTTCTTTTTTTTTTTTTTTTTTTAATAATAGTTTTTATTTATCAGAGATATGCATGGGTAATTTTACAACATTGACAATTGCCAAACCTTTTGTTCTAATTTTTTCCCTCCTTCCCCTCCCCCCCAGATGGCAGGTGGGCTGATTTTTTAGAACTGATCCATCCTACCCATTTCTTAGATATTAGATGTACTTTTTTTTTTTTTTAAGCAGGTTGCCTTTGAGTCAGTATCCTCAAAAAAAAAAAAAAAATTAGCAATCTCCATCCTCAAGTTGTAATATTGCAGCAAGCTTGGACACTCATGTATCCACTTAGAGCACTCTACTTTTAATCTATTTCAGTACAAATTCCACTGTATGTTATAAGCCTTGATAAATATGCATTTGTTAATCTCTGCCATTAATCAGGTTTGTCCATTGTGATCCGTTTTTTGTTTGTTTGGTTGGTTTTTTTAAGATGCCATATGCTTTTCAAGTTTAGAAAAAAATATATATATAGGCATTTAAAACATTCTGCAACTACTTTAAAATCTTATTCTCTTCCTCTTTAAATCAAAGTTTTTATTTGAGGTATAGATTTGTTCTAGATAGAAACCAGTGGTAGCAAAACTTTCATTGAAATTGGTTTTTAAAGAAAGGGAAGTCACCCTTTCCAAGGAGAGAGTTTGAGTATTATTTTGGATGATTATGAAGAAAAGGGCTTTAAGTGATTTCTTGAGATATTACATCAAAGATAATGTGGAGCATAGACATTGGGA
>NC_133617.1:22381748-22457732 GCF_048593235.1 Sminthopsis crassicaudata | reverse complement strand
CCTTCCTTCCTTTCTTTCTTTCTTTCTCAGAAAAGAGGCACATCAATTAAGTGACTTGCTCAGGGTCACACAGCATGTAAGTAATGGAAGCAGGGAATCTGATCTTAATTCCAAGGTGAGCATTCTATTGACATGGGAGCTCACACCATCTTTTCTCCCATATTCCAATATAAATCCTTTGTCACAGTCTCTGAAGATCATAAAGGGCAGCACATTTGGAGCCCTTGAGATGGTATAAATACTTCCAGTGGTCAGCAAGATTTACATCATTGTCTCTCCTATACTCACACGCCTACCATTATCCCTGCCATGGTAAATATTATCCCAGTTTTACAAATGGAGATACTCAGATCAAAAGGTTTCAAGAGGATTGCTCCAAATTTTATTCTTATGTAAAAATCTAATATCCAAGACAGAATTAGAATGCAATAAACCAGTTCACTTTTCATATCATCACCTGATGTCTCAGGTATCATGGTTGGCACTAGTGAGGAGTACTGCTTCATCTTTCATACTGCCTATTTCTATTTTGTTCAGTCCCTCTGCTACCATTTATGTTTTCTCACAGGAAAGTTGTCATGTGGTTCATATGGAATTCTTAAAATCTAGGGACTCAGGTATGATATCTGCACATCATGGTCAGAGGTTAAAATTAGCTAATTACCAAATAATTTATCATGAATGGCCGTCGTGAGTTTTTGCTATGGATGTCAGTCCTAGAAGGACTGTCATCTTGCATTCTACATGCAACAATCCACTTGTCAGGTCCTATGATCTCCGACTCCAAGGCATGATGATATTTAAGAGAATAGAGACGGGTTCTGTGGGTGCTTTAAAATGCAGCTGTTCCTGACCTTATGGAGTAGTTTCTTCACTGTCTAAACTATTTGGCACCTTCTGGGTCTTAAGACTTTCATCAGCACCCAGTAAAGTCAGCAAACATTTATTATACACTAACTATGTGCATCAGGCACCATGCTAAGTATTTTGGATACAATGAAAGGTACAAGACACTTCTTGCCCTCAAAAAACTCTCAATCTAATGGGGAGACAATATTAAAAAAATCTGTAGATGAACATATGTATATGTGTGCATGTATATATGTCATACATATATAGAATTATATGCTTGATTTGATTAGATAAATATAACACACATATAATTAAATATATATTAGACATGCACATATGTATATATGTAGAAATAAATATATACATTTATGTACATGTATGTGCATGCATATAATGTATATGTATACATGTATATATTATGTTGAAAGCAATTTTAGAGGGAAGTCACCAAGATTAAGGAACTTTATCCATCGTGATATGGTATTTCCCCTGATAGAATATAATATCTTTGAGGGTAAGAAGTATATTGTTTTGACTTGAACGTCCAGTGCTTATCCCTCTTCCTGACTCATAGAGTAAGTACTAAATAATTGCTTATTAATTCATCAATGGGTTGTCTTGCTCAGTTCAGTGTTTAGGGATTTGAGGAAACCTGGATCACAATTTTAGCTTTGATTGGCTTAAAAATAATAATAATAGGTACAAATATAATTGCTATCATTTCTATTGTATGCAAAGGACTGCAAAACATTTTACCCATATCATTTCATTTGAGACTCATAGCAGCCCTGTACAATAAAAGCTAATGTTATCTCCATTTTTCAGATGAGGAAAATGGGAAAAGTGAGGTGGATGATACAGTGGGGGTTTGGGGCAGCTAAGTGGCAAAATGGACAGAGCACTGGTCCTGAAATCAGTTCAATCCGGGCCTCAGCCACTTATTTATTGGGTGATCCTAGGCAAGTGACATAACCTTGTTTGCCTCAATTTCCTCATCTGTAAAATAAACCGAAGAAGAAAATGGCCAGCCAGTTCAGTATCTCTGCCAAGAAAATCCCAAAGAGAGTCAGGCATGAATAAAACTACTGAACAACAACAGTCCAGTGGTAATATTTATCAATCACCTCAGAGGTAGTAGGCAGCATTTGAACTCAGATCATTAGTGACCTCCTCAGTTATCTATGTAGCTATCTGTGTATCTGTCTGTCTATATCTATCTATCCATCAAGTAGCTATATAAACATATATATTATATAACATATAACATAGATATGTGTATACATTTATGTTTACATGTCAGATATGTGTGTGAGCATATAATAGCTAATAAGAGCAAGTATTTATATAGCATTTACCATGTACTAAGTGGCTTATAAATATTATCTCTTTTGGCCCTCACAACAATAGGTGCCATTATTATTATCCCATTTTACAGATGAGGAAACTGAGTGACTTGCACAGGATCACACAGCTTGTGAGTGACTGGAAGCAGGGAAAGTAATGTTAACTCCAAGACAAGCGCTCTACAGCCACGGGATCCAAGACCCCCTCCCAGGCCACCCTGAGCTCTGGCACCATCTTTTTTCCCATCTGCCAATATAAGCCCCCTGTCATAGTCTCCAAGGACCATAAAGGTAGCACATCCAGAGCCCTTGAGATGGTATAAACACTTCCTGTGGGCAGAGAGATTTATAGCATTATAAATGTCAGGAGTGAGCCCAGTTTGTATTAATAGCCTTATTAGTTACATTGCTATAAAATACAGATACTCGAGTTGTTAAACAGACGTATCTCTGCTCAGCAGCATTAATTCAATAAATCGGGGCCCCTTGACATAAATCTTCAAGTCCACTGAACCCGATTAGGAAATTCCTCTTGATGCATCAAGGATCTGAAAATGACTGACCAAGCTCTAGCCCAATGAATTTTCTAATGAAAACACTGCCAATTGTCCCTATTTCTTTTTCCTTTCTTACAGAAATCTGGAAGACTAATATTCCCCACTGAGATGGAAAGAACCATGTCCTCTTTTCCTCTTCTCCCCTCCATATGAAGAGGTGGTAGGAGGCTAATGAGGATCCCAAGGGGGAATAAAACAAGGAACAGATCTTGTCAGGGGCTGACCCAGTATCCCGGAAAGGTCTGAGCCCAAGGGAGTGAGTTAGAGCAGGAGCTAGAAGTCATGTTTTAAAGGAAAGAAATATGAATTTGGGCCATGGGACTTGAGATCATAAGCTCTGATATGGGCCTTGATCATTGGCCCATGGCAGTCCCTTGTGAGAGGAAGGGCTCCATCTAACAGAGAATGAGAAACCAAACTCCAAATCTGGAGAAGGTTTATTGGGTTTATCAGATATTTCCAGGGGTAAAAAATCAAGACACAGAAGTCCAAATGACCCTTATTGTTCCTCAGCCCTATCATCATACAATATTTCCCTCAGTAGGGACTGAGTTCTCCAGGAGAGAAAAAATGATTTACAGTCTGTGGAGGAAGTAAAGGGATCTATGTCTTAATAAATTATTCTTAAAAGTATTAATTAAATATCTACTAAATGGCAAGCGCTGTTCTAGGCTCTGGGAATACAAAGGAACAAACCTTACTCACAAAAAGCTTATATTCTAATAGGCAGACCACAAGGACGTAGATGAATATATACAGTATAAAGTGAACAAATACAAATATACAGAATTGAGGTAGTAGAGAAGATATGAAAATTTTGAGGATGAGGGATGCGAAATCATAAAAACATTTCATGCAGCAGATTGTGCCTGAAGTGTAGCTTGAAGGAAAAGCGGTCTGAACTAGAGGTAAACAAAGAGTACATTCTAATTAGTTAGTCAACAAATTTATTTGCTAATTTATTTATTTGTTTGTTTATATTGTTTATTATATTGTATTATATATTATATTTATTATTAATTTATAGGATTTATTATTTCTTGATGCAAATTAATTTGCTGGTTTGTTTATTTATTATGTTTATTAGTTATTATATTGTATTTATTTTTTATTTATATTGTTTATTATTTGTTGATGCAAATTTATTTGCATCTACTGATAAATCAGGAACTGAACTCAGCCTCGGAGATACAAAAGAAGACCAAAGACAGTTCTTGCTTTCAAGGAGCTTACAATCTAATGGGAAGGGATAACATGTAAATAACAATTTCCAGACAATAATATAGGCTTAGAGATAGTCAAAAGAAGGAAGATACCAGTATGAAGGGGGTTTGGGGAGGGTTTATTCAAGTTGGGACAACAAGGAAGATGAAGAGATGGAGACAAGAGGGTAGAACTTTGCAGTCATGGAGACAATCAGTGAAAATGTCTGAAGATGGGATATGGAGTGTTGTGTGTAAATCATTATTTTGTGTGTGTGTGTGTGTGTGTGTGTGTGTGTGTGTGTGTGTGTGTGTGTATGGGGCGGGTAAGAGGAGATTAAGAAATAAGGCATAAAAAAACAGGCAAGGTAGGAGGGACCAGGCTATTAAGGTCTTTCAATGACAAATAAAAGATTTTAGATTTGAGCTTGGAGATTATTGGGATCTAGGCAGGGAGCATGGTCAGTACAAAGGCCTAGTGATAGGAGACAAAATATTATATATGATGGCCAGAGGGCCAGTTTGTCTTGATAACAAAATGAAGGATGGAAAGGTAATATCCTGTGAAGTTCTTGTCCCAAAGTTCTAGAGTCACTGAGTCATTTTCAATCATGTTGATTTTTCATGATCCCATTTGAGGTTTTCTTGGTAGACATACTAGAATGGTTTGCCATTTCCTTTTGTAGCTTATTTTGTGGATGAGGAAACTGAGGCAAACAGAGTTAAATGACTTGTCCAGAATCACACAACTAGTAAGTGTTTGAGGCTGGATTTGAATTCAAGAAGATGAGTCTTCCTGACTCTAGCTCTGGCACTCTATTCACAGCATCACCTAGCTGCCTTCCAGACCTATAGCATCATAGATTCATAGCTAGAAGAGACCTTAGCCCAGTCCCTTTATTTTTAATTTGAGGAAACTGAATAAGTGGCAGATTTTGGACAAGTCTGTCATTCAATGCTTTCCCCAAATTGCAGTAATTATTTCTTGGAAGTTTCTGTTTGAATGCCCCCTCATTGGCCTGGAGCTGAACACATCCCAAACTGGGTGTGTTCCTTCCTGCCAAACTGGCTGCTTTTCCAGACTCTCCCTTCCCTGTGATATCACTGTTCTCCCAGCCATCCAGGATAGAACTGCCAAGTCCTTCCTTCCTTTCACTTTGTATATTTAATTACTCACCAAGTCTTGTCTCCTTCTTGTTTCATAACAACTCTGAAATCTGTCCCTTTCCATTCTCATTGCTACCATTCTAATCCAGACCCTTATCACCTCCTGTCTGGATGATTGTAATAGCCTGCTAATTAATTACTCTCTCCACCTCCAGTCTTTTCAATTTTCCACATACATCCTACTGTCACTAGATTAGGGTGAGGTATAGGATCTATAACTTCCATGATATAGGAAACTCCCATTTGGGAAAACTCTCCCTTTGTAGCATCTCTGTAATTTATAGTCTTTCAAAGTTTTCTAAGGCACATAGAAGTGATTGGTCTAGCTAGTATGCGACAGAAACAAAACTTGAACCCAGATCTTTCTGGTTATAGAGTCTATTCTCTAACTATTAAACCATATTATGGGCAGTGAAGTAGTGCTGTTTGATGGATAGAGTGATGGGCTGAAAGCCAGAAATACTCATCTTTATGAGTTCAAATCTGGTCTCAGTTACTTACTAGCTGTGTCACCCTGGGAGAGTCATTTGCCCCTATTTGCCTCAAGTGTCCCCATCTATAAAATAAGCTAAAGAACTCCAGTATTTTTGCCAAGAAAACTCTGAATGGGGTCATGAAGAATCAGACGTGACTGAAATCACTGAAGAACGACAACAAAACCTACCCCACTGTCTCTTAGTACTTACTTAATCTTCCTAAACAGCTCTCATCCTATCATTTGCTCAAAAGCCTTGGATGACTTCATGGTAATTAAGATTTAAGAGGCACCTGAGTTTGGATCTTGAACCCAACATTTATTTGCTATGTGACTCTGGGCAATCAACCAATAAGCATTTGTTTAACTGTCTTATATATGCCAGACATTGTTCTAGGTTCTGGAGACACAAGGACAATGTATAAAATAACACTTACTCTCAAGGAATTTTCATTGTTGTTTAATGGGGGGGACAACAAAGATATATATGATCATATTTGGTATAAGTAGAAGGGTAATAAATGTAGACATGAATATAGATGTTCATCAATAAATACAGATAAATGGACAGAAAGACAGAGACAAATTAGCTAATATAGAGATATAATTAAGAGAGATGGATAGATGGAAGAATGGATGGATGAATGAATAGGTAATAGATAAATAGGTAGATAGGTAGACACAAAGGCAGCAAATGCAAGTTCACTGATGGGGGAAGTTGGAAGATATCAGGAAAGATTTCGTGTACAAGGTGATGCTTGAGCTGAATCTTAAAGGAAAATTCCATGAGGTGGAGGTAAAAAAAGAAGACCGTTTAAAATATGGGGGACAGCCAGTGGAAGAAATAAGGAGATAGGAGATTATGAATGAGGAAGAAAGAGAAAAACATTTTGTTTAGATCATATACTATGACATTACTGTGATCTTCAGAGAGGCTAGAAAGATAGTTTAGGACCAAGAGAAGCTTATGTTGCAATCTAGAAAAGTCAGGAAGTCACTGGAGAATCATAAGGTCACATCTGTGTTTAGGAAAATTACTTTGGCAGACATGTGGCTGGACTGAAGTGATGAGAGACTTCAGATTGGGAGAAACATTAGGAAGCTGTTGCAATATTGTAAGAGAAAGGTGATGGAAGACTGGACCGCAGTTGTCGATGTGTGAGTAGCCAAAAAAGGTTGAATAAGAGATGTTGATAGAGTTTGGAAACTGATTCCTTAATAGATAAAAGGTCAAAGGGTATAGGCAAACAATTTTCTTTTCTTTTTTTCTAGTACCAATATTAAACCACAATAAAAAGTTCTTTATTTGAAATGATGATTAAACTTCCTGCATTCCTGGGCCCAGAAAGCACAAATTGCTTTCCTTTGGCCAGTGCTGAAAAAGGATAGGCAAACAATTTTCAAAAAAATAATTCCAAACTATTAACGCTTACATGAAACAATGATCCAAACCATTGACAATAAAAGAAATGCACATCAAAACAACCCTGAGACTTTACTTCATACCCTGCAAATTTATCAAGGTGATAAAAGATGGGAATAGTCAATGTTGAAAAGACTATGGGAAGATAGGCATACTAGTACTTTGTTAGTGGGACTGTGATTTGGTATAACCATTTTGCAAACCAATCTAGAATTATAAAAATAAAACAACTAAAAATAAAAAAAAAAAAACAATCTGGAATTATAAAAATAAAACAACTGAAAATAAAAAATAAAAAATAAAAGAATAAAACAACTAAAAATAAAAAATAAAAATGATAAGAATAAACAACTAAAAATAAAAATAATAAAAATAAAACAATTAAAGTCATAATTTATCTAGAGAATCCTTTATTGGCCTTGTACCTCAAGTAATCCAACAAAAAGAAAAAAAAAGTCCACACATATGCTAAAATATAGATAGCACCTTTTTTGTGATAGTTTAGAATTTCGGGGGGGTATGGTAGGGAGAAGTAGATACCATCAATTGGGAAATGACTAAACAAGTTGTGGTACATGAATGTAATTACTGTGTTATGAGAAATGATATGTGATGAATAAAGAGAAGCATGAAAAGATCTTCATAAACTGATACAGAATGAATTCAGTAGAGCCAAAAAAGAATATACACAATGACTACAACAATGGAAATAGAAAGAACAATTTTAAAACCACAAAAGTGAATATTGCAAAATTATAGACAGCAAACAGGACTTGAAAGAAGAGATATAAAAAGATATCCACTCCCATTCATTTATAGAGCTTAGAGATACACCTCTGTGCACATATTTTAGATTTTTTTCCAGTGTATTGATCAGTTATACTGATTTTTCCTCTTTTTCCTTTCTTTTTTTTTCTTTAAAATATTCTCTGGGAGAAACATACTGGGGAAAATATAGTGTGTAAAAAACAAAACATTAAAAAGATTTGGCAACAAATGGAATATATGGGGTCATGGGTCCAGGAAAATGTGATCTTACAAAGTTGAAACAATGGAAGGGTGATGATGCCTTTGAAAGAAGTTCAAGTTGGAAATGGGAAGATATTAGGAGAAAAGATAATGAGTTAAACTTTAGATACTTAACTTCAAAGTGTTTTTAAGACATCTATTTTGAGGGGCAACTACATGATGCAGTGGATAGAGTACCAGCTGTAAAGTCAGGAAGACCTGAGTTCAAATTCTGTCTCAGATTCTTAACACTTCCTAGCTGTGTGAGCCTAGATAAGTCACTTAAACCTAATAGTCTCAGCCAAAAAACAAACAAACAAACAAAAAAACCACATTTTGATATATCCAAAGGGAAACTATTAATTGAATCTCAGAATTTGAAGTCATCTTTATAGAGATGATAGCTAAGCCCATAGAAGGAGTTAGAAGTAACTGTCTTTTAATTAAGGTTCAATGTTGGGACAAAATGAGGCACTCAAAAGTCATTGAACAGATACCAAAAAGGGATTTACTTTGCTTTAACACTCCAAGGATATCAAACAAGGAAACATTTATCTTTTCTAAACATCTCCCTTTTTTGTTTCTGCAGAGAAATGTGTGGTCATTAGTGCAGAATATAGTGACTCTGCTAGCCATGACTGAATGAATAAACAACAACAAAAGTGATTTTCAGAAATGCATCATGTCAGAGAGGTCCTGACCTCACCTGAGTGGGAATTTTTGTCCTTACGGGACCAGGGAGCTGTATCAAGGAAGTAAAAGCTCGAAGGTGCTGGTGACTGCTTTGTCTCCTTTTAGAGAAAATAAATCCCCTTTGAAGGAGGAAGATGGCCTAATCCACATTATGGGGAAATACTGGTAAATATTAGACCTAGCACAGGAGTTGGGGAGGGTATCTAGAGAGAGAAAAGAGAAGGACAAGAGAAGAAGGCCCATGAGAAAACCTTGGGGATACTCACACCATTGGGGGATATGATGTGAATAATGAATCATCAAAGGAAGGTGAGGAGATGAGGTGAGATAAGTAGACTTGGGAGACACTAATGTCACAAAAACCTAGGGACGAAAGAGTATCTAGAGGTGGTCAACATTATGAAATGTAATAGAGAGGTTGACAAGGATTAATCCTTGTCCCCTAGCTTCCCCTGGGGATTTCTTTTAAGAAGTAACCATTTAGTTTTATTTCCACTTTTCCCTCTGGTTCTAAGAAATCTAGGCATTTTTCCTTCAAGATTTTTTGGAAAATAATGCCCAGGCTCTTATCTTGGTATTCAGATAACTCATGATTTTTAAATTTATTTTTTCTTTAATCTATTTTCCATTTTATTTGCTATGAGATACTATACATTTGTTTTCATTTTTTGAACCTTTTGGCTTTACTGTTTATTGCTTGTTTATGGCGTCATTGGCTGCTATTTGGTCCATTTTAATTTTCAAAGAGTTTGTTCTTTGGATAAGGATTTCTACCTTTTGCATGAGTTATTTTCTTTCCCAATTCTTTCTTTCAGATCTCTCATTTATTTTTCATTCTTCTCATCAGGTCTTTCATTCCATTGAAATTTTTTTTACCTCTTTTTAAAAACTCTCTTGCTTCATCTCTTCCAGGAATTCTAGTTGAGTTTATGTCTAAGTTGTGTTTTTCTCTGTGACCTTTTTGTAGATGTTTTGAAGTCATTTTCTTTTCCTCTGTGTCTTAAGCATCCCTGCCACCATAATTTATTATGGTGGAATTTTGTTTGTTTGTCTATTTTTCCAGCCTATGTAATAATATCTTTTGAGTTGATATTAGGTCTAGACTCTATGGCCTTCCTGACAAGAAGGACTGGGCTGGTCCTGTTGCTTTCTTGGGGGTACGGAGAGTTCTATTATTCCAGGATCTCAGTGACAGGTTGGAACCTGTAAGCTTTTCATGTTTTCAAAGTGGTCTAATCTAAATCAGAAAGTGATTTCTTCTCTCCTTGTCTGAATTATGCTCCTGACCTGGGCTTGGGTCTGAGCAAGAGTAAATACTGCTGAACTCAGCCCTTATCAATCATTTGGAAAGCTCTATTGGTTTAGACTGGCAGAATCAGCCTCTCCTTTTGTCTGAGATTCCTGTCCTGGTAATCCTCTGAAGGCTAGGTTAAACATTGGAGAAAAGACCCTCTTTGTGCCTGAAATCTGAGCCACATCAGATTCCTGCTGCTTCTGCTTACTTCTGATTCTTCTCCTTTCTCTGAACACTATTAAAGGACATCCTTACCTGGAAATGTCACTGCATTCTTTCCTGGATCTGCAACCCGAAATAGGGTCACAGGTGACAAAGCTGTCCCTTGGCAGTTGTTCCTATCACCAGTGCCCTGATGTGGGTCAGGTGATGTCTCATTTGAGTCTAAGACCTACTCTTGCCCTGATGCATAACCTATCCCTGGGTACTGCCTGGAGTATTCCAGTTGTGACATGATCCTGACCCAATCCCATCCCCGATGTTCACAGAACTCTTATCTTCCTATGCAGAACTGGATTGGACGAATGACTCAGTGTGACTTTTTTACTTCACTATATTTATTTTTTTCTTTTTTTTATTAAAGCTTTTCAATTTTCAAAAGATATACATGGATAATTTTTCACCATTAACCCTTGCAAAATTTTGTGTTCCAATTTTCTCCCTCTTCCCTCCCCCTTCCCAGACAGCAAGTAATCCAGTATATGTTAAAATGGTAACGTATATGTTAAATCCAATATACACATACATATATCAGTGTGACTTTAAAAACATTTCTAATCAAGATTTTTTTCTGGTGTACTTTCTAGGTTTATTTTAGAAGGAATCCATGGAATGAAGCTCACTGCATTGTTTCCTAATGCTGTGCCATCTTGGCTCTACTCTTGCAGTTGACCATATTTTAATTTTGTACTTTTCCCACTCCCTGACAATATATAAGCTCCTTAAGGTCAGGGATTGTTTCATTTCTGTTTTTGTAATCTCAGTGCCATACTGTACCTGGCAATTGGCATTTGATAAGTGTTTGTTGATTGATTAATCAATAACTTACCAGGATCCTTAGATGTCTAACAGGTACATTCTAGAGCATAGGAAAGACTCAGAAAGTATCATCCAAGATATAATTGTCACTGGCATTGTGACGGAATCATCACTTAGATCTTATGTCATAGCATAGCTTATTATAATATTTCTTGGAGTATTCATTTTGGTTCTTTTAGGGGGTGACCAATAGATTCTTTATTTCCACTTTGCCCTCTGGTTCTAAGAGACCTGGGCATTTTTTGTTTAAGATTTCTTAAATATGATGTCTAAGTCCTGATTTTGGTTGTGGCTTTGATTGTGGAATACTTTCCCCAAGGATATATAACATAAAGGATCATGAACACGAATACACAAGAAAACCTAGTCAAGTTAATGGATTCCCAAGAGCGGCACAAATCTGCCACACAAAAGTCTCATCTGACTGTCTGCTTCTCTTATTCTCCCTTATTATGACAAGATAGTTAGCTCAGAAACACTAACTTTCAGCCTGGAATATCATCATCATCATCATCATCATTATCATCATCATCATCATCATCATAACAAAGAGAGACAGCATTTATATAGTGTTTACTGTATGCTGGACATTTTGCCTCTTTACAAATAATATTTCATCTGATCCTCACAACAACAATAACCTTTATTGTTCCCATTTTACAGATGAGGAAACAGAGGTAAATAAAAATTAAGTGATTTGCTCAGGGTCCTATGGCTATTAAGCTTCTGAAGCTGGATTTGAATTTAAGTTTTTCTAAGTCCAGACAGTGTTCTATCAATTGCACCATCTATTTTCTTATAAAAACATGTATATGTTTATATATGAAAGCATATGAAAAATCAGTCTTTATACCCTGGCTATCGACAATCTCAGCACTTAAGGCAGTGTTTAAAATGTCAGAAGTACTTAATAATTATTTACTTAACTCAGAGAAGGAAAAAATAAGTGCATGAGAGAATTGGTACCTTTCTCAGGGTTATGGGCAACTGATACCTTCTTGCTTTTCAGATCAATTACTTTGCCTTCTGGGTGGTAATAGCCAGTGTTTTCACATTCTTGCATTTAAAAGAGTGTCTTGGGGCTTAGTGTAATTATGTTCTTTCATTGTTTATTTTCTAACTCTTTCATGGGTTTACATTTCGTCTTTGCCCACAACTGGACTATAAGATCCCTGAGGGCAAATGTTATACTCTCACCATATTTGTAGTCCTCAGACTTTTCAGACCAGTGCTTTGCAAAAGGCTGGGCATAAAGTGATTGACAGAAGAAGGATTAAGCCTGGGTTCTCCAGCTTCTATTCCAGGAGGACTCTTTCCACTCTTGAATATCTCCAACAGCTGCCTTTGTCATCCTGCTGCTAAAGATAGAATTTTGCCTCTGCTAATTCATTTCTTTTTCTTTTCTTTTCTTGTTCCTTTGGCACTGGAGATGGTGGCTTTTGACATTGCCTGTTCTGCAACTCTGCAAACTTTCCATCACCAATCTGCTGAGTGTGTGGGGGGAAAGGCACCAGGATAATTGAAAATAAATGATGCATCATATGAGATGAATCTGAGGGCACCATTGATGCAGGACTGTGACTTGCTACTCACTTATTTATTTTTCATTGGTTCATAGCTTCAGCTGAAAGAGTGGCTGCTCAGACACGGGACAAAGGAATGAGAGGAAAGATCAAAGTAGTCAGAAAGATCAACCAAGACTCGAGCTTTTCATCCATCATAGATCTATAACTAGATGGGATCTTACAGGCTAAGTCTAGACTCCTTACTTTACAGTTGAGAAGACTGAGGAACAGTCAAGCAACCAGTGAGCAAGCATCTATTAAGCTCTTACTATGTATCAATCAGCCAATATTTATTATACACTCACTGTATGTTGGGAGTTATGTGCTAAATGCTAAGGATGTAAAGGAGGAGGAAACAATCCTTGTCCTCAAGCATATTATATTCTAATGAGGGAAGCAACATGTAAATGATATATTCACACACATACATATATATGTATATGTGTCTATATACATACATATATGTATATATATATATATATGAATACACACACACACACACACACACACACACACACACACAAACAAACAAACACACTGGAATCAAAGGGTTCAAATCCAGACTGACTCTAGGCAAGTCAATTGGATTCAGTTTCTTTAGTTGTAAAACGAGGGGTAGGGAGACCTTGGAGATTTCTTTAATGTTGTGAATCTCTGACCTTGCCAGCTCTGTGTGACTTTAGATAAATCACTTCGCCTTCCTTCCTTTCCAGTGTTCTTATTTTACTCTCCCCACATATTCTGTGAGTCAGAAACACCATCTTTCTTGCTGTTGCTTACACAAGACACTCCATCTCGTAACTTTGGATCTTTTCTCTGGCTGTCCCTATAGTTGGAACATTCTTCCTCCTCATCTGCACTTTCTGTCTTTCCTAGCTTCCTACCACCTTCTAACAAGAGACATTTCCCAAAAAGCCTTTTTCTCAGTGACTTCATTCTGAGATCATCTCTGGTTAATCCTTTGTACAAGATAACTAGGTGGCACCATAGGGGATAGAGCCCTAAACTTGGGGACAGGAAAACTCATCTTCTTCCTGAGTTCAAATCTGGTCTTGAACACTTATGAGCTGTGTGAACCTAGGCAACTCCCTAAATCTTGTTTCCCTCAGTTTCCTCATATGTAAAATTAGCTAGAGAAGGAAAAGGTAAGCCACTTTAGTATTTTTGCCTAGAAAACCCCAAATGGGGATCACAAAGCACTGGATATGACTGAAACAACTGAATAAAACATCCTAAATGCTTTGCTTATATATAGTTATTTGCATATAGTCTCCCCTTCTTATCTTTCCATTAGACTGTGAATTCCTGAAGGGTAAAGACTGTCTTTTGCCTTTTGTTTTGTATTTTCAGGTCTTAGCACAGTGCCTGGCACATAGGGATGCTAAAAAATGCTTCCTGACTTGACTTGCTTTGGACATCAATTTTCTAAATTGTAAAGTAAAGTAGAGAATTCAATGAGATGATCCCTAATGTTCCTACTCAGTTCTACTTGTATATGTCCTCATGACCTTGGGTGACCTTGTATAAGACACTTAACCTTTGAGGGCCTCAGTTTCCCCAGAAGTAAAATTAGGACATGAGACTAAATGTCTTAGAAGTTCCATTTTGACTACAAATATCTTATTATAAATTGAGTTCATCTTTTTCCCCACACTTATAGCTGACATTTGCATCCTATTTTAAGACATAAAGGATATATAAATATATATATATTTATGTGAGTATAGAATATAAATATATATATTTTTTACATATTATATAAAATATATTCTATATCTTATATATCATACTAAAATCTATCTATCTATAAAATCCTGTTTGAACTTCATAATACCTCTTTGAATTAGCTACCACAGCAATTTTACTCAATTTCTAGATAAGGAAGGTGAGGCACAGAATGGTTGAATGATTGGTGGGTTATAGCTTTAGTGAGTGGCCAAAGTAAAAGGGAAATCCTGGTCTCTCTGTAAAAGCTAATTGATATTAATAGTTTAAATAAGAGTGGGATTGAAATTGAGGAATATATACCTGAATTGGGGCTCAACTCAACTTAGTCTTAGAAAAAGACATGTTCTGGAAACCCAACCTGCTGATGGGAGAGTGAGTTAGGAGAATAAATCCAGGGTGTCGCCAAATGAAGCTATGTATGTGTCACATTCATTAGATTGTAAGCTCCTTGAGGGTAGCAATTGTTTTGTGCCTCTTTTCCTTTCTCTGGTGCCTAACACAGTGCTTGACATGTGCTAGGAACTTAAATGTTTATTCATTGATTAAAATTTGCATTTAATTGATTCATGGGTCTAACCATTTGTGACACTATTTTTGGGTTTTCTTGGCAAAAATACTAGAGTTATTCTCCAGTTCAGAAAAAATACAGTAAAAATAACTTAGGCAAACAGGGTTAAATGAGTTGCTCATGATCCCATAGCAGGTCTTCATGACTACAATTCTGCTACTTTGTCCACTGTACCTGTCACTTAGCTGCCCTTGATTAAATATACCAGTAGAGTATGAACTCTTGGAGGAAAGAGCTATTTTCTTTTTCCTTTGTATCCCTAGTTCCTAGCACATAGTAGGTGCTTAGACATTCTTGATGAATTTGTATCAAAGTGGCAAAGCCTAAATTTAAACTCAGATCTTTTGAGTTTAAGTGCACTGTATTGCCTACTATGTCACGTTCACCTTCTCCACCCTTCTTTCCTTCTCTTGTTTCTAGCTTTTGAAGAGTGGATGCCCAAGAAAGCTGTTTGGCAATTCTGACTTTGTTCACCTGGTTGAGGGGTGATAGATCCAATTCCCAATTACCCCTTAGTTGTCCCTGGCTATAGGATTACAGATTTGCACTTTGAACTTTGGAGACCATTGGCCCAACCACCTTATTTTATAGCTGAAGGTAAATGACTATCCCCAGAAGTGGGAATTGAACCCAGGTCTTCCAACCCAAGAACCAGGGTACTGTCCTCAAACTTTCAGAGCAAAATGAATTATAATAATTGCAGCATTCAGGGCTGGAAAGGATGGTGAGTGGTGCTTTGGAAACAAAGGAAACAACAGCACTTGGGTGGTGGGTCAGGGTAATTTGGGACAGGTCTCCAGGGAGCTGAGGATGGTGGGAGTTGAGCAGCCTCCAGGTCTGTGGCATTTCAGAGGATGGCACCATTACCTGTGAATTGAATGAGGTTTTTTAATAATGTCTCAAGGCAAGAAAGTAATCTTTACTCAGTGCCTGGGGAGCTGGACCTTCCCTGAGCTGACCCAGGAACATACTCTAATGAGTCCCTAAGGAGAAGCAGATAGGGCTATCCTGTCTGTGGAACTGAATTGTTCTGGAAGTCAATGACTGCATAGCCTTTGAAACACGAGCCTTCCTTTGCTCCATGGGAGATGGGAAGGAGAGAAACAGTCAAAGAGACTTTGGTCTGGGATACTGGTCTCATTTGCTTCAATTCAAGTCAATCCATTTGCTCCAATTCAATTTCCATTTATTAACTGACTCTAAGATTGATTTGGGGTATTTTGATCATTTAAAAAAAGAAAGAAAAAGGAAGGGAAATGAGATACTCTGGGGAAGAAAAGGGAAGAAAGGATAAAAAACTTTATTTTTTAACTATTTACTCTGTGCCAGGGAATATGCTAAGCCCTATAGACATTAAGGAGGGAAGGGAAAAGTCCTTTCAAAGAGTTTACTTTCCATTAATTTAGTTTTATTAATTAATTTTATTAATAAATTTAATAAAAATTAAATAAATACAAATTAATAAAAAATAAATTTAATAAAATTAAATTTGTTCATCAAGAAGCGAATATAAGATAGGTACGTGTTAAAGCGAGTGGTCTAGAGATTGAAACACTTCCGATGGGGTTAAACCTATGCCCTGATCACTCCTCATGTCCTGTGCTAAGGAACAGATGTGACCAGAAGTTCCAGGTGGGGCTCTAAGATGTTCCTATCAGCTTAGGAAAAGTCCCCTTGACATAAAAAAAGAAATTTCCAGTGATTGGGGTAGGAGGAGTGACAACTGGAAGAATCAGGAGAGACCTTTAGAAAGAGCTGGCCCTTGAGCTGAATCAGGAGTAGTGAGAGGAAGCTGTGAGGTTAGGGAGCATCTTGGCATGGGGTATCCCTTCTGGGAGAGGATAGGAGATGGGGGACGTGCACAAGGAACAGTAAGTAAGTGAAGACACGGAGGCCACGAGGAAGAATGATATCCCTTCCATCGATCAGTTTCTTTGATTCTGAGATTCTGAGCCTGAGCCAGTGACCATGTCCTCATTTGCAGGCTTACCTTGCTGGTTTCTGTAAGGATGAATTAATCTTTCCCAAGGATGCTGAGAACATTACCTTTTATCCCTTGTCGGGCTGCACGCTAGTGGGAGATTGTTATGTTCTGGCTAAATTGCATTGATAAAGTGAATCTTGTGCTTTTGATTGCTAAACATTTCAAGGAGTCCTGCTAAAGCTTTGGACTAGACTCTCTGGGGTGTGAGGGCTTTGTAGTTGGCTGATGCTGTGGGTAAAGGTTGCCTAATTCAGTTATCTAATAACCTTTAACTTAATCCACAAGATTTTGAGCCAGAAAAGATTTCAAGACAATCTCTCTCAAATCTCTCATTTTACAACGAGAGGAAACTGAGGTCTGGAAGGGTTTGAGTGACTCACCAAGGTCATGCAGACATGGAATTTTAACCCAAGACTTCGGATTCCAAATCTGATGCTCTCAATTCTCTATTCCCAATAGATTTCTTAGGATCATGGAGCCACAAATCCAGGGCTACAAGGGACCTTGCAAGTCAATAAATCTGCTTATTTTACAGATGAGGAAACTGAGGTGAAGAGCAGCTAAGGGACTTGCTCAGGATCAGATAAGAACCATGCTGGGTTTGAACCCAGACACCAAGATGGAAATTTTGATTTTGAATGGCGAATATATTAAGCAACTTACCGATCATTCATTCAGCATTTACTAAATAGCTACAGATGCAGAAATGAAAATGAGGTAGTTCTCTGATTTAAGGAGTTTACATCCTATGAAAGGGGTACATTTATAGGAAAGTAACCACAAGGTATAGAACAAATTAATAGAAACATTTATGGCAAGGGTGGGAAAATAAACTAACAACTTACTATGTTGTACAGGGCAAGTAACTTAACTTCCCTGTGCCTCAGTTTTCTCATCTGTAAAATGGGGATAATATTTGCATTTACCTCCAAGGGTTGTTGTAAGAATCAAATGATAAAGAAAAAACAAACAATAATAACAAAAAGAATCAAATAAGACTAATAACGTAAATGTTAGAGATGACTAAGTGGCATAGTCGATAGAGTATCAGCTCTGAAGTCAGGAGGACTTGAATTCAAATCTGGCCTCAGACACTTAACACTTCCAAGTTTTGTGACCCCAGGCAAGTCACTTAACCCTAATTGCCTCAGCAAAAAAAATAATCAATAAAATTTAAAAATAAACATTAGCTGCTATTATTGTTGTTGTTTGTATTGTAGATAACTACACAAACAACAACAACAATAATAGCAGCTAATGTTTATTCCTCCAGATAGGAGGAATGAGGGAGATTTGTTTGAAGGAATTGAGCTGAACCTTAATAGAACTGGTTTTATATAGCACTTTAAGGTTTGAAAAATGCCACACAAATTTCTCACTTAATCCTGGAAGGTAGGCGCAATTATCATCCTCATTTTCAGATGAGGAAACTGAGGTATACAGAGGTTGAATGACTTGCTCAAGGTCACAGAGCCCGTTAGTGTCTAAGGCTAGGTTTGAACTCAGTTTTTCCTGTTTCCAGGGTATGTTTTATCCATTGTATCATTTTTGAAAGAGGCAGAGGTGAGGAAGAACAGGATTTGAAGAAAGAGGACCACCTGTAAAAATTCAGAAGATGGAATTTCTCATACGAAGAACAAGAAATCAATTAGACTAGAATGTAAGTGTACCAGGGAGAGTCATGTGAGGTTAGCCTGGAGAGGGAAACTGGAGCCAGATTCTAAAAGCTTTGAATGCCAAAGAATTTTATTTGGGATTCTGGCTTCTAACTCCTTTCTGGGCTTCCAGATCTTTTCTGCATCCAGGTCTATGTATCTTGGCTGAGAAAGGCTCAATTGGAAACCACCTTATACCAACTTCTTTGTTATAATTCTTGGCAAGAATGATGAGTCAAGGGAGGAACAAAGCATCTTCTCAGTCTCTTTCGCTGGATCTTCATTCAGATTGTGGATGAGCCCTAAGGCTTTGTCTTGGGCCCTCTTCTAATTTCTTTCTTCTCTCTTATTGGTGATCTTATCGGTTCTCATAGATTCAATAATGATCTCTAAGCAAATGATTTCCAGATCATCTATCTAGTCCTAACCTCTCCCCTGAGTGTCAGTCTTGCCTCACCAGCTAACTACTGAATATTTAACATTGGTCATATTCTAATTAACTCCACCCAACATGTCCAAAATAAAGATCATTATCTTTTTCTCCAAACCCTCCCCTGTTCTGAACTCTCCTATTGTTATGGATGAAACCCCAATCTTCCTAATCATTCTGATCCCCAAACTCAGTGTCATCTTTCAGTCCTCTATAATTCATGCTCCATACCCAACCAGCTGTCAAATCTTGTAATTTCTTTCTCCTCCAAATTTCTTTAATGTCATCCCTTTTTGCAGTCACACAGCCACCACTCTAGTTGAGACCCTCATCACTTTTTACCTGGACTTTATTGTCCTGTCTCAAGTTTTTCTCTACTTCCTCCATGCTCTGCTCAACCAAGTTGATTTTTCTAAAGCTTGGGAATAACAATATCAATTCCCCTCCCCTTGTCTACCAACTCTAGTGGCTGCTTGTTACCTCTAAGATTTAACAAGAAATTCTTCATCCAAGCTCTTTGTAATGAGTAGAAATGCTCAAATTCCAAATGAGCTTAGTCAGGTAAGGAGGACAGAAGAAAAAGTGTTTTCTTTTATATTGATAGAACAAGGAGGATCAAAGAAAAGATAGAATCTTTCTGGGGATGGATGCGATGGTGATCATTGACAACAGAGAAAAAATAAAGCTGACTAACTTTTATATTTTTTCTATTTCTGCCATCTTTACATTGGAAATGAAAGAACAAAAATGACTAATAGGGAATTGATACCCAAGATAAAAAAAGGAGAGAATAAGACAGCCTCCCAACTGTCCATGCTGAATTCAGACTTCTGGTCCTGTATTTCTTTCTCATTTCCTGAAATATCCAACAGATGTGCTATCTGAGCTCCCACTGGGATATTTAAAACATCATGGTGAAAAGAAAAAGAACTTCAAGGTCAGATAATGGGCGATTCTTAATCTTTAAAAATGGGAAGAGAACAGAGTCAGTGAGCTCTACTTCATACCTGAGAAATGTTAGGAAAGATCATAGCAGACATCTAGAAAAGGAAGCAATGAGTGCAAGGAGCCAGAGTGGCTCCATCCAAATTAGGCCACAGCAGACTAATCTTGCTTCCATTTTGGACAGGATGACTAAACTGGTAGATGAGGGGAGTGTTGTGAATGTTCTTTGCCTTGATTTTAAGAAAGTTTTAGAGCAAGTATTTCATACTAGTGTTGTGCAGGGCATGCAAACTTGTGGATGATAATGAAGTCAGATGGACTCAGATTCAGGGGTTCTTAAGCTACGGCCAGTGGGCCAGATGCGGCCCGCTGAGGACGTTTATGCGGCCCGCTGGGTTATGGCAAACGGGCTGAGGGGTGGAGACAGAGTGTGAGTTTTTGTTTTTACTATAGTCTGGCCTCCCACAGTCTGAGAGACAGTGAACTGGCCCCCTATTTAAAAAGTTTGAGGACCACTGGTTTATATGGTTGAACTCAAAGAGCAGTTGTTAAGGGATCAGTGTTAGTATGGCTGTAGATTTCCAGTGGAGTACCCCAGGGATCTGGGTGTGGCCCTGTGCTCTTTGGCATTTCTGTCAATGGCTTGGATAAAAGTATACAGAGCATCCTTTCAATAATTTCACACACCACGCTGAGAGGGATGATAGAGTCTGGATCCAAAGGGATATTTATAGACTAGATAATTGGGCTGAATCTAATAATATGAAATTCAATACAGACAAATGTAAAGTCTTACCCTTAGATACAAAAAATGAACTTTACAAATCTAAGATGGTGTAGGAAAAGAATAGAAATCAGTGCTCTGAAAAGGATTTGAGTTTCTGAGTAGATTGCAAACACAGTAGAGCTTAGCAGGGTGATGTGGCAGTCAAGTAAGCTGAGGGACTCCCGGATTGAAGTAAGAAAGGTGTCACTTCTAGGAATTCAAAGATGAGAGCCCCACTGTCTCATATTTTAGTTGGACTGCATCTGGAACGTTGAGTTCAATGTAGGGGTCAAAACAACGCTGAGAAGTGGAAAAGTGACCAGAAGAGGGTGACTAAGAGGGTGAGTTTGTGACATGAATTTTTGTGCCAAAACTAGCTATTAGAATGGCATAGTGGATAGAATAGGTGGACTTGGAATTTGGAAGGCCTAAGCTTAAAATCTATATTAGACTCATGATCTGATGAAGCAAATTTCAAAGCCATGAATTTGTTGTAATTTACTTTTGGAAGCATTCATTACAAAGTATACAAGTGGCTTGTGTTATTTCCCTGATTAAAATTTTTAAAAATGCTAAAAATAGCTTTTGTAGTTTGGGATCCCAAATTCTCCTCCTTCTTTGTCTTCTTGTACCTCTTCTTCCTCTCTCCCTCTTTATTCTCCCATCTCTTTTTCTTCCTTTACCTCTGTTTCTTTCCCCCTGTCTCTGTCTCTTTCTCTGTCTCTCTCTCTGAAAAAGAAAATTTCCATCCTCCAGAGCCGAGTTTCCTCTCTTCAAAAAACTGGGAAGAAATACAACTTTTGCTATCTTTAGTGACTTTGTACTCTTATAAGCCACTCAGTCCGAGCCTTGCCAGAAAGACTGTTATATTATGATCTTATCCAATGACTCAGTGGGACATGTTGAGTGTTTTCAAGTTTCTAAAATGCTGTCACATGGCAGAGAGATTAGCCTTGTTCTATTTGTTCCCAGAAGGGAGATATAGCAACAGTGGGTGCAAGTTATAAAGCCTGAGCTTTCATCTGCATAGAAGGAGTAATTTCCTACCAATTTCAGGCAGGATTATACTTTGAGAAGTGATAGGATTCCTCCTTCTGGGGTTCTTCAGGCAAAGGTTAGGCAGCCATTTGTTGGCTGGGTGATAACAGGAAAATCCCTTTCTGATTATGGGTGCCTTGATAATGGCTAAAGCCCTTGCCAGTTCTCAAATTCATTGATTCTGTGAAACTCTTCCAATCTTTGTACATCACAGTCCCTCTACACACTCTACTATTGGGCCATACTGGTCTATTAATCCTTCTTTGAACTCCATGTGCCATTTGCTGTCCCTGTGCATTCTCAATGACCATTCCCCATGCCTGTAATGTTCATCTTTCTAATCTCAGATTCTTAAAATCCTTGGCTTTTCTTAAAAAGACAACTCAAGTACCGTGTCCTCCAAGAGCCCTTTCTTCATTCTCCTACCTCCCATTGCCATCTTCTCTCCCGTCACTTTTCATCTATTCAATTTATTTTGATTTATATGTATGGTCTCCCCTATTAGAATGACAACTCCTTGATGATTAGACCTGTTTTTGCTTTATTCTTTGTGCATTCAGTGCTTAGTGCAGTGGCTGGGAACATAATCAACACTTAATACATATTTGTGGGGGTAGCAAGGTGACACAGTAGACAGAGCACCAGTCTTGAAGTCAAAAAACTCATCTTTATGGGTTCAGATCTGACCTCAGACACTTACTAGCTGTGTGACCCTGGGCAAGTCACTTCACCTTATTTGTCTCAGTTTTCTAATCTATAAAATGAACTTGAGGAAGAAATGACAAACCACTTCAGTATCTCTGCCAAGAAAACCCCAAATGGCATCATGAAACAGAGGGTGTGATAGAATTAAACTTGTATTTTATGGAGGGTTGTGAGGTATGTGAAAGATGGATGGACTAAGGAGATAGTCAACTAAATCCAGATTATCTTTTTATCAGAACATCATGGAACTTTATTTTTTATTATAGCTTTTTATTTACAAAACATATGCATGGGTAATTTTTCAACATTGACCCTTGCAAAGCCTTCTGTTCCAAAATTTCCCCTCTTCACCCCCCCACTAGATGGCAGGTAGTCCAATACATGTTAAAATATATGTTAAATCCAATATAACATTATGAAACTTTAGAATGGAAGGAGATCCATTTCAAATAGGGAAACTGAAGGGGAAGAGGACTATGTAGTAATGGAGCTGGGATGTGTGCCCAGTGTTCTTCTTCCACACCTTACTGATGGATAGAGCTAGAAATAGTGAGTCAAGTTTCCTGGCAAACTAAGGGAGGCATTGTGGTGAGTGTAGGCAAAATCCTATTCATTGGGCTAGCAGATGTTAAAGAAGCAAAGGGATAGAAATGAATGCTTACAGGGGATCAATGCAAGTGACTTTTTTTAAGAGTCAAAAAATAGAGCAGAGCAGAACAATGTTAACAATGACATCTGGGAAGATACTTTAGAGTTTCCCAACAATTTTAAGACTGGTTATCTCTTTTGAGCCTCACAATATGCTGGCCTGGGTTCTTTGGAAGTAGAGCATTTGTTATAATCTGGAAAGGGTCCAGAAGGCTACCAGAATACTTAAGGGTCTCTCTTAAAAATGATGACAATAACTAGCATTTATATAGAACTTTAAGGTTTTCAAAGTACTTATTTCATTGGTTCATAGAAGGTTCATTAATCCATCAATTGACCAAATCATCAAACATTAAAGCATTTCCATGGGCCAGACACTAGGCTACATGGATACAAAGGGAAGGATGAAACAACCTTTGTCTTTACGTAGCTTATCTTCTATTGGAGAAGAAAAATATGAACATGAATAAATATATATGCAATGGATACAAATTAATTTCAAGACAGTTGGGAGGAGAAGACATAGGAGAATTGATTAGAGAAACTGGAAATGTTTACCTGGAGAAGAGACAACTCAGATAATGATCTTCAAGCATTTGAAGGGTTCCAGTGACTTCCCTCTTAATTATTTCCTTTTTACTCTGTACATATTTGCTTTGTATCTATTTATCTGCATGATGTGTCCCCCATTAAATTGCAAGATCCTCGAGGGCATGGAGTGTGTTTTGCCTCTTTTTGTAACCCCAGCACTGAGCACAGTCAAAGTCTGGTATATCATGGGCGCTTAATAAATGTTTATTGAGTAATTGGAGGAGAAATTAACATTGTTCTTTGTGACCCTTGAGGATAGAACTTGGAACAATGGGCAGAAGTTGCCAAGAAGTCGATTTAGACCTGGGTAAGAAGCATTTTCAGACAGTTGCTGTCCAAAGCAGACCTAGTTGTCCCTGAAGGCAATAGAGTTGCCTCTAAATGGAGAACAGTTCTGGCTTTGGTTTCCTTTTCTGTCAAATGAAGGGACTGAGCTCTATGACCTTGAATGCCCTTGCCGTTCCAAGTTCAGTGATTCAAACTAAACTATGATGGATAGCCAGAGAAAGCATTTAGTAAGCGTTTCTTGTTTGCCAGTCATTGTGCTAAGTATTGGGCAAGTAAAGGTGAGAATCTTTGTCCTCAATGAGGCTGAAGGCAGGAAGATCTGAGTTCAGATCCCATTTCTAACACTATCTAGTTGACTCTGGGAAAACCTTTCCTTTAAGCTCTCCCAGTCTCAGTTTCCTTAACTGTAAATTTTGGATAATGCTAGCATAATTTTTTTTGCTAGAATCAAATGAGATAACATATACAAAGCTCTTTGCAAACCTCTAAGAGTTATTATAGCATTTATAAATATATATATATATATATATATATATATATATATATATATAAATGGGGGAAGACAACACTTAAAGGGATGTTGGAATGCAAAATTCAATCATATGGCCAAGAAATGTTGCAGAGACCTGTTTCTGGACATTACTGGGTAAGAGTTTCTCCTATCAGAGCCTGGATCCAGTTTAAAGTCCCAGAAGAGGATAGTGGAGGATGATGGCTGCTAAAAGCTTGGAGATGATTTGGATGGAACGCAATGTCAGGGAACACATCTGATCTAAAGTTTTTCTTTCCTCTCAGTCAGTATCTAGAACCCAGTCCCTTGCATTCATAACCATAACCTGGCACCTAATCTAGTGCCTAATTCATACCCAGTAGATACGTAGGACCTAGAACCCAGCATCCAGAACCCAACATCCACACTCAGCACACAATTCAGTACTCAGTGTCTAGAATCCAGCATTCACACCTAATCCTCATATTCAGCATCCACTTGTTAAAGAGGACTATTGACATCATGGGGTGATGCCTTGACTTCTGAGTGAAATGGATTTAAATAAGACAGACCTGCACAAAGTCGTTTCTCTTTCAGAATCATTGGAATCCAGTGACAAGACAAAAGTCAGAATGATTGGTGATGGCCCAGGATGCGATGGATGATCTTGATGTCTTTGAAATCTGACCAAACTCTAAGCACTCCACAGCATCTGCTTTAGCTGTCTTCATGGCCACTGGAACAAATTGTTCTTATGTGACCATTGTACCAAAGGATGTCTTCATTCACTTGGTATAGACATTAGACATCCCTCTAACTTGCTGACAACTTGTGACTCTCAATCTGCTTAGCCCATCTACTGAAATGGTTTATGAAGATATAGTTCTTGTTGATGTTGCAGTTTCTTGGAGTCACCTGGTGCCCACAACTAGCACATAAAACTGGCTTTCAGAACCCAGAACCTAGAACCTAGCACCTAGAACCAATGTCCATCCCAAGCACCCACATTTAGCAACCAAACCCAGGATTTGGTACCCAGCACCCATATTCATCAACCCACACATAACACTCAGAACCCAGCACCCAGTACCAATCTGAGGCTTTGCCCACCAGAGGTGCTTAATAAATCCTTGATGATTTGCATTTGTAATAAACTGAGAGCCAGGCCAGCCCTGACCTCTCTCCCAAGCTCTCTCTTCAAGCAAACCCAGCTGTGCAGCAGAAAAACTCCACTGGTTTCAGGTCATTTGTCAATGTCAGTCTGTGGGGCCTCCTGTGGAAACTAAATTAGAAGTGGAGCCGGGAACCTCGTGGTCTCAGCCAGGTTCTGATTTTACAGGGTCAGTGAGGCTCAACGACTGCTTCCATCCTGGTGATGAATGGGGCTTCTAGTCACCCTGGCTCCTGTCATGGTGTTATCTCCATCTCACCCAAGCAGCTTCCATGAGCAGTTCTGCCCATGAAAACCAGAGGCTGCAGATGGATAGGGCAGTTTGAAGGCAGAGTTGCTCCTTGAATATCACTGGAGTGAACCCCAGGGATACCCATGGGCTTAGGGCTTGTGGAGGAAGGAGAGGGGAAAGGGAGAAGAAGGGAAATCTGCCTTGTCCTTCCGGGGACATTGGTAGGATGGGGGCATGTGGCTGCCCTGTGAGTGCTGAAATATTTGGAAGCCAGGCTCTCTCTCTTCTGCAATCCATGCAGGATATAGGTGTTTTCAAGTTTTGAGAGGCATTCTGATACAATGGATAGATTGTCGATTCCTGAGAGGTTCAAATCCTATTGAAGACACTGTGTGACTGGAGGAAAATAACTTTGCTTAAGCCTGCTTTCACAATTGTAAAATGGGAGTAATAAAAGCATAGAAAATATATGAGAGGCCATTTATTTTCTTTTTCTTACCTCATTTCAGTCAATCAATGAAAATTTATTAAATGCCTGATTTTTGTCAGGCACTGTGATTAGCACTCAGGACACAAAAAAGGGCAAAAATCCATTTCTGGTCTCAGAATCTAACAGAGACGACATATAAATAAAAACATAAAAAGCAAGCTATAAAAATATAGAAAATGATTAATAGAACTCAAGCCCAGAAAGGTTAATAATACCACTTGATAGAATTGTGAAGATTAAATGAGATGATGTATATCAAGAGCTTTGTAATACTATATCAATACCAAGACTCACTCAGCAGAGCCCTAATTCAGAGACCTGGGCACTGTCCAAGGTCCTGAAGGTGAGAATCTGAGGATGGTGAATTAGGATAATTATGCATTAAGGGCTAGGGGGGTTAGGTGGTGCAGTAGATGGAGTGCCAGGCCTGGAATCAGGAAGAAATATTGGCCTCAGGCACTTACTAGGTGTGTGACCTTGGGCAGTCACTTAACCCAGTTCGCTGTAGTTTCCTCATCTATAAAATGAGCTAGAGAAAGAAATAACAAACGATTCCAGTATCTTTGCCAAGAAATTTTAAAATAATGATGTCACAAGAATTGGACATGATTGAAAGAACTCAAAAACAACTACAATAACAATAACAAAATGAGTAGGTTGAACCAGATGATATTCAAAGTCCTTTGTAACCCTTCCAGATCTAACTCTATCATGAGAGGATAGATGACTGGGATGATGTGTCACATATGTTGGAGAAAGGAGTCATGTTCTGGGATAAATTATTTTGGATGGTCTTTGAAATCCCTTACAGTTATGAGGTCCTATGAATCTAAATGGGACACACATGCCCTTTGGGAACATGGAGAAGAGCACTGGATTTAAAGAGAACTTGAGTCCTGCCTCTAACATTTTCTAGCTATGTGACATTGGCCAAGTTATTTCTTTTTTTTTCTAGGACTTTTCCTTCCTCAAAAAAGTGAGGTTAAGAATTGCATAACTTCATATTTCTAAAGTTTTTTTAAAGCTTACCAAGTTATAACTCTGGGAAACAAGTCATGAAAGAATCATTGAAGAGGAAACAGAAATATAGAGTGATTAAACAACTTGTCTAGGGTCACTCTATGGAATGAGCAAAAGACAGCATCTGAAATAAAGTTTTAACTCCAGGTCCAGGCTCTTTTCTCTGCACATGATGCCTAATAATCCCCAGATTCCCTACCTTACTAGGCTTCTTGTAAGGAAAACACTTAAAATACTCAAGGAAAGTTCAGTTTTTATTGTGCAATTCCATTAATTTCTAGAAATATCTATTAAGTACTTATATGTACCCAGAAGTACACTAGAAGATGGGGCTACAAAGAGAAAGAAAATGGTTTCTACTCAAACTCTAGGCTAAAGATTTTTCACTTTATCTTTCAAATAAGAGGGAGACACTCAAGGTTTTTGAGTAGGGAAGTGGCGTAGCATAGACCTTGTCCTTAGGATTATTTTGACAGCTTTGTAAAGTTTCAATTCAAATGCTACCTTTGGTGGGAGGCCTTTCCCACTAATGCTAGCTGCTAGTACCTTCCCTTCTGATGTTGCCTTTTATTTACTCTGTGTGTATCTTGTGATTTACTTGTTGTCTCCCCAACTAGACTGCATGCTTTTTTAAGCCGGGGACTGTTAATTGTCTTTAGATTGTATACCAAATGCTTAGCTAAGTGCCTGGTACTGCTGAGTTTTGTCACTAAATATTTTTTAAAGTAACTCATTTCTATGAAAAAAAAAAAACACTTGAAAGTGTTGATATAAATGGATTTTTTCCTTAAATTGATAAAAGCATTTATCTAACACTTTTGTTTTCAATTAACAAGCATTTGTTTTCTTTCCTCACAATTGAAAAGAAAAAAAAGGGGAAAAGTGTTCTGTGAGAGCCTGGAGATCATGGTGCATGGCAACAGCAAGATTGTACGATGATCAATTCTGATGGACGTGGCTCTTCTCAATGATGAAGTGATTCAGGCCAGTTCCAATGGTCTTGTGATGATGAGAGCCATCTGTACCCAGAGAGAGGACTGTGGGAACTGATTGTGGACCACAACCTAGTATTTCTACTTTTGTTGTTGTTTGTTTGAATTTTATTTTCTTTTTCACTCGTCTTGTGCAGCAAGATAACTGTATAAATATATATTCGATTTACTTATATTTTTACCATGCTTAACATATATTGGATTACTTGCCATCTGGGGTAAGGTTGGAGGAAAGGGGGGGAAAAGGTTGGAACACAAGATTATGCAGGGGTCGCTACTGAGAGATTGTCCTTGCATATTTTTTGCTGAGGCAATTGGGACTAAGCGTCTTACCCAGGGTCACACAGCAAGAAAGCGTTAAGTGTCTGAGGTCACATTTGAACTCAGGTCCTCTTGACTTCAGGGCTGGTGCTCTATCCACTGCACCACTTAGCTGCCCCTTGCATATGTTTTGAAAATAAAAAGCTTCAATTTAAGCAAAAAATATTCTGTGACAGTCCTCTGGCAAAGGATTCCACTATTGATCCTTGCTTTTTATGTCTGTTCCTCCAGCATAGATTTGGCTATCAACAGGTTGAGTCCTTGTTGAAATTGCCAGTTTACTTGTAAGAAGAGTCCTGTAGATTTGCCAGATGTTGGAGAAGACAATATCTTAATGAATTTAGATACTGAGAATAATAAAACAATGGGAATCAGTTCAATATAAAGCTTTAGTGCAAGCAATGAGGAGGGGGAAGCGAAAAGGAGAAGAGGATCAGATTTATAACTCAGAGACACACACTAATATGGAGTTCAGCTCACATAAGAGTGATACCATATTGGATCGTGAAGAGACATCATTCCATTCGGCAAGAAGATCAAGCTTCAATAAGAATTGTGCTCCCAAGTGACTTTTTTGAGAGTGGTGTCGATTTTGGTTCCCCCCCTCCTTGTATAAAGGGTCATTCCAAAATCTTATTTGGGGGTTATCTGTCAAGGAGAGAAACAAACTCATAGTGGACAAAATATTATTTTGCACATGCAGATGTACAAATATAAAAAATTATGGTTAATATTTTCCATAAGTGTGTTCTATAAGATTATAACTTTTCTTAAGGGGAGACCATGATGGCTTCAAGACCATGAGAGCCGATTTTATAAAAATGATTTCCATGCATAGATTCTATACTCTATAGCCTCCCATAAGGAGAAACTATCAGAGTATTCTCAAGACTACCAAGCCTAATCTTATAATAAAAAGTTCTTACAAATATCCACAGTAAGCCAATCATTTCTGAATTGGCCATGTCCAGAACATGGTTTTCTTCTGCAGGCTGAGGCCATAACTTCTGAAAGGAGATGGAAATCATGCTTCTTCATGGGTCAGCTGGAATCAAAGTGAATCACTGAGTTGATCAGATTCTTAAAACTTTCCAAGTGATTTATCTTAACAATCTTGTAATTGTTTAAATTGTTCTGGTTCCACTCACTTCCCTCTGTGTAAAGTTCACACAAGAATTCCCAGTTTTCTCTCTCAGACTATCTTGTATTTAACTACTTTGTATGTATTCTCTTTGTCTTAATTCAGTATTTACTTACATATGTCTGTTCTCTCCTGTTAAAACATAGGCTTCTTACAAGTAGGAATCATTTCATTTATTGCTTTTGTATTCTCAGTGCCTTACATAGTGCCTGTCGCATAGTAGGTGCTTAGGAAATTCTTGTTGATTGATTGATTGTATGGATAATGGAAAGAAGAAGGGAAAGACTGACAGAAGGGAAACCAAGTAGGCTTGTCTTTCATAGTCCGAGGGAGACCTAAGTATGGACTGTGTTAGGATAGGGAACAGGCATGTGCCAAAATGTTTATGGCAGCTCTTTTCGTAGTGGCTAGAAACTGGAAGATGAATGTCCATCAATTGGAGAATGGTTGGGTAAATTATGGTATGTGAAGGTTATGGAATATTATTGTTCTGTAAGAAATAACCAACAGGAGAAATACAGAGAGGCTTGGAGAGACTTACATCAACTGATGCTGAGTGAAATGAATAGAACCAGAAGATCGCTGTACACTTCAATGCTGTATGAAGATGTATTCTGATGGAAGTGGATATCTTCAACATAAAAAAGATCCAACTCACTTCCAGTTGATCATCTCCCACTCCAGGATTAAAGATTCTTACCCTAATTATGGTATATGAAGGTTATGGAATACTATTGTTCTGTAAGAAATGACCAGCAGGAGGAATACAGAGAGGCTTGGAGAGACTTACATCAACTGATGCTGAGTGAAATGAACAGAACCAGAAGATCGCTGTATACTTCAATGTTGTATGAAGATGTATTCTGATGGAAGTGGAAATCTTCAACATAAAGAAGATCCAACTCACTTCCAGTTGATCAATGATGGACAGAAACAGCTATACCCAGAGAAGGAACACTGGGAAGTGAATGTAAATTGTTAGCACTACTGTCTATCTACCTAGGTTACTTATACCTTCGGAATCTAATACTTAACGTGCAACAAGAAAATGGTATTTACACACATATATTGTATCTAGGTTATACTGTAACATATGTAAAATGTATGGGATTGTCTGTCATCAAGGAGAGGGAGTAGAGGGAGGGAGGGGATAATTTGGAAAAATGAATACAAGGGATAATGTTAAAAAAATTAATTTTTTTATTTTAAATAAAATAAAATTAAAAAAAATTACTCATGCATATATACTGTCAAAAAATTATAAATTAAAAAAAGGATAGGGAACAGGCATAAAAGTAGACTCTTTCTCCTTATTATAACAACCTTGATCCAGAGCTGGAAAGGACTTCAAAGACCATCTGGTCCAACCCCTTCATTCTACACATAAAGAAACCAAGAAGTTAAAGTCATTTGCCTAAGGATTATAGATGTTTGAAGTGTATGGGGGGTATAATAAGCATTTATTTGGTATCTACTATGTGTGGGAAGCTAGATGGTTCAATAGATGAAATTCTGGACCTAGAGTCAGGAGTCAGGAAGACTTATTTTCCTGAGTTCAAATCTGATCTCAAACATCTTGCTAAATTATTTAACTCTGTCTGCCTCAGTTTTTTTCATCTGTAAAATGGTCTAGAGAAGGTAATAGTAAACTTCTCCATTATTATCATCAAGAAAAACCAAATGGGATCATGAAGAGCCAGATACTATTAAAATGACTTAAAAACAATCAAGTACTATGCTCAGAACTTTTTTCACATGCTGCCTCAATTGATTCTTACAATAACTCTGAGAAGCAGGTTCTATTATTATCCCTATTGAACAGTTGAGAAACCTGAGATTTGCCTACTTTCACACAGCTAATAAGTATCTGAGGTAAGATTTGAATTCAGCACCAATTGTTTTCCCTGAGGGAAAGACCTTCAAGGCCATTTGATCTAACTCCTCATTTTACAGATGAGGAAAATGAGACTCAGCAAGGTGGTTCAGCTAGGTGGTAGAAAACATAGAATGTTGGGTCTTTAGGAAGATCTGAATTCGAATGTGACTTCAGGTACTTACAATCTGTGTGACCGTACAAGTCACTTAAGCTCTGTTTGCCTCAGTTTTTTGATCTTTAAAGTGGAGATAATAACAGCATCTCTGTCCCAGGATTATTATGAGGATCAAATGAGATAATAATTGTAAAGCACTTACCATAGGGCCTGACACATAGTGAGTGCCATATAAATATTAGCAAATATTTTTTAATATTGAGGCAGCAAGGTGCAAGAGCATCAGACCTAAGATCAAATCCAACCTCAGACACTTACTAGGTGGGTAACACTGGCCAAGTCTAAACCCTGCTTGCCTCAGTTTCCTCACCTGAAAAATGAGCTGGAAAAGGAAATAGCGAACTACTCCAATTTCTTTGCCAAGAAAAGCCCAAATGGGATCATGACTAAATGATTTCACAACAAAAAAGTTGTCAGTGTTAGCTATTATCCAAAGTCCTACAGATAATAATTATTCGTGGATCCATAGAGATCAATCTAGTCTAACTCCTTTAATTTGCCTCCCAGACCATCACCAATAAATCTTGGCTTATTTCTTCCCATGGGTCTTCAGAGAAACTGAGGCACTGTGCAACTCTACCTTGCTTAAGTCCAATTTATGTCCAAGGAAAGATATCACCCATGATGTCACTGGTCTCCAAAAATGAAGGACAGACTATAGCAACACATATGGAAACTGAGGCTCAGAGCAATTAAGTTACTTGCCCAGGGTCATGCAGAGAGAACCAAGAATCAAAAACACAATTTAAAAGCAGTTCGTTTGATTCTTGAACAGGAGCTCTTTCCACTGAGTTAAGCTGATTTAATCTGGATCAAAAGTGTTGACAGAAGTCAAGCAGAGGGTCCATGGAGTGATTTGACCCATACCCACCGCTTTCTTGGGCGGGGGAGGGAATCTAAATCTAGGTCAGGATTATATTTATGTAGTGAGAAAAAAAAACAGACTAACTTCCCCAGATACAGATGGGTCAGAGCAATGCTCCAGATGTGCCCTTTAAATAAGGAGGCAGCTTTCGTCCAAGACTCCTCAACCATAGAATCACAGGATGTAAAACTATGGAAGGGACCCCAGAAGCTTCTAGTTCAATCAGCTGTACAAGAATTTCCTTTCACAATAGCTGACATTTATATGGCTCCTTAAAGTCTGTAAAGCACTTGCATATGTGCTTTACATAATAATAATAATAATAATAGAGTTTTAATATGGTGCTTTGCATAATAATGTACTTTTAATAATAACTTTAAACTTCACAAAGTACTTTATTTATGTAATCTCAATTGATCCTCACAACCACTCTGGAAGGTAGATACTATGATTATCCCCATTTAGCAGAGTAAGACACTAAGGCAGAAACAGGATAAGTGACTTGCTCAGGGTCACACAGCTAATAGGCACTTGAAACACATTGAGCTTCACAGCCTGTGATATCCCCAAAGAGAAGATGAAGTGCTTGAAAGCAGTGGCCAGTTTTATTGCATTTTGTTTTTGTTTTTTGTTGTTTCCATAATACTTAAAACATGACCTGGCATACGGTAGGTGATTAATGAATGCTTGTTGACTTGACTTAAATTTACATCTACAAAATCACCACCAAATGCTCACCCAGCCTTCAGAGAAGGTGAGACTGTGATCTCCCCAGGAAGACCTGTTCCAATTTGGATATTTCTGCTTGCTAGGAGATGTTTCTGTACATTAATTGTGGACATTATTTTCTTCATTCCCTGTTAGGTTCTTACTAAGTGCTAATGAGATAATGAGATATTGGGTTTTTACTAAGTGCTAAGTCTGGTTCCAGCCTTTCCTGGGAGTTTGACTTGTGAATTCCTGGGGAAGAGCTTGCGTGCTTGGGAGGAGCAAGCTCATTGGTTGAAGTGGTTCTTCCCAGAAGCCCTTGCATTATCCCACGCCCATTCTCTGGGAGGATAAAGAGGGCAGCTCTGGAGGAAAAAGTCAGTCTCTGCTCTAGATCAGACTTGAGGCAGCTCTCTGCAGGAAGGGAAATCACTTCTCTGGACGAGAGTTAACGGCAACTGTCTGGAGACAACGGTTCTCTACAGGAAGAAGAATCTGTCCAAGAGATTTGAGTTGACACAGCAGATCAAGAGCAATCGGCAGCTTCTGGAGACAACAGCACGTCACAATTCCCCACCCTTGACTCCTGGCTCTGCCCTCTGGAGTCAAGCAAAGCCAGTTTAATTCCTTTTTTCACATGACAGCTATCAAAAAACTGAAGACAGCTTTTATGTATCCCTTAAGTCTTCTCTTTTCTAGGTTAAACTGATCCAGATTCTTCAACCTATCCTTTTATGGAAAGGAATCTTGGCCCATTCCAATCCTGTAAGCTCTCTTTCCCCCCTAGACAACTGCACTTCTTCAAAGCCCTTCTAAAATATGTCACAAACCAAATGTACCTCATTCCCGCAATGTTATTAACTCATTTTTCAGTCATCTCTGATTCTTTGTACCCCTATATGGGCTTTTCTGGGCAAAGATACTGGAGTGGTTTGCCATTTCCTTCTCCAGCTCACTTTACAGATGAGGAAATTGAGGCAAAAAGAGGCTCCCTGGACTTGGGAAGATGAATCCTTCTGACTCCAGGAAAGGCATCCTATTTACTGGGCCACTAGATGATTATTTCTTAGATAATACACTTGGCAAAAAAGGATATTAAACTGACGTGACCTGTTTTTGGTGAAGTCTCATAAGCACCTTGTGATCATTTCTAATTATTCACTGATTGTCCCTTTAAATACTCATAACAGCTTTTAATTGTTTTAGTACAAAGAATATATTTTAGAATTTATTTATTATATATTTATAGATATATTAGATAAATATATGGAATATATTTATTTATATTTTAGAATTTAATACAAGAGAATATACTTTAGAATTTTGATGAATTAAAATCAGGTCCCTGACCAATAATGGTTTGAACACTTCATTCTTTATGCTCATCTCCCCCAACCCCACCATTATAAAAAATTGGAACATTTAATTATTTACCATCCAGTGTTATCATTCCTTTGTTTCATCGTCTTTCTATAAGTGGCCCAGTAATTATACATCTCACTATTTACAGTGCCCTGCCATGTAATTCCTCTGGGCCTGGTTACTTGAATATGTGAGAGACAGTTTGGTGCTTATTTATTACTCCTTACTCATCTTGGGCTTCAGCAATCTCTTGGTTGGTTTGTTCTCCTGTTTCTTGTCCACATATTAGCTTCTTTGACAGAGAAACAAGAAACAAAGAACAAGTTGAGTAGGTCTTCCCTTTCTCAATGGTCCGAGACCACTATCATTTTTTGGAAGGTGAAGGAATTGTGTTATTGTAGGAAGAACGTTGGACTGGTAGTCACGAGAGGTATAAGTTCTAATGAATTGCTTATTGTGGGATCATGGGGGAATTGATTGTTCTCTCACCTATAAAATAAAATTAATAATACTTGTATTACCTATCTCAGAGGTTTTTGAAAGTATCAAATGAAATAAAATAAATTGTTTTATAAACCTTAAGCTATTGAAATTCAGTCTACAAATATTACTATTTGTGTCTGACCTGTGGCAGAGCATTTCAAACACATATTGGTCTGATTAGCCACAATCAGACACACTGCAATTCGACGCTAACATTAATGATGTCATTGGTCCTCTTTGAGTATAAAGGACAACATCCAATCAAGCAACTACTACTAGTAGTACAAGTATTAGTACTTGTTCCATCATTTCAGTCCTGTCAAACTCTGTGACTTCATTTGGGGTTTTCTTGATAGAGATGCTGGAGTGCTTTGCCATTTCCTTTTCCAGCTCATTTTACAGATAAGGAAATTGAGGCAAATAGGGTAAGTGACTTGCCCAGAGTCACACAGCTAGTAAGTGTCTGAGATCAGATTTAAACTCAGGGAGATGAGCGTTTCTGACTTCTAGCATGGCACCTTATTCACTGGACCACCTAGCTGCCCTATTACTACTACTACTACTACTACTACTACTACTACTACTACTACTACTACTACTACTACTACTACTATTACTACTACTACTTCTACTATAGCTACTACTACTACTACTACTACTACTACTACTATTACTACTACTACTTCTACTATAGCTACTACTACTACTACTACTACTACTACTATTACTAGTAGTAATTGCTACTATTTGTTGCTACTTGCTACTACTACTTTGTTACTACTGCTGCTATTGTTACTATACTTCTATTCCTACTACCTGACATTTAAGAGTTTCAAAACAATTTATAAATATTATTTCATTTTACCTCACACCCCTTCTAGGAGACAGTTGTTATTGGTCCCATTTTTATAGTTAAGGAAAATAAGGCTGGCAGAGACTTGTCTGGGTCACACAATAAATATCAGACTATCTGAGACCAGACTTGAACTTAGGCCTTCCTGATTGCAGGCCAGGAACTCTATCCAAAATACTACTTGCTATGATATGTGATATGGATTATGAACTGGCCTCAGAATCAAGAAGATTTGTATCAAAGTCCTATGTTGAAAAAATGCTATCTATGAGACCTTAGACAAGTCACTTAATATTTCAGTGCTATGAACAACTCTCTAGGGCCATACATTACAGAAAAGGTGCTGACTTGAATAGGCAGAAGGACTTTCCCACCCCTGGTGTTTGAAAGCATAAATCTACTCCCTAACTCTACTGCTATTATTATAGAAAAGTGTTTCTTTTCATCTTATTCATTGGAGTTCATATAGAAATAAGGCTCAGACAAATCAATACCCAGCTTTATTCATTTATATTTAATGTTCTGTGGACTATTACACTGGTAGGTTAAAATACCTGCTTTTTGTGGAATAAAACCCTCAGAATGTCAGCTCATCTTCAAAAGCTTATTGAAAGTATCCTTGGGTCAACCCTTTTAGTCGGAGACATGATGATGGAGATAATATGTAACTTGACCTATTGCCATGTGATTTTGATTTCTTCTGTTAGAATTCTCTATTTTAAAAGCTTTTCATTCCATGGTACTTGGAGATTAAGAGTATTTGGTATAGAGACATCTATTAAAAACATTGTTTTTAATTCTTGTGGATCAAATGATATGTCCAGGGGATCACAAAGAAGAGTGCAATCGGAGATAATGCTCTGGTTCTGGTTGAACTCCAGGGGATATTTTGAGGTTTGTATTTCTGGTCAGGGGATTTGCCATTTGTCAGCCCATGAAAGGTAGTAGATTTCTGATGTCTAACTCAAGACACACGGCATGTCTTTCTGGATATTCAGTAGGTGCTACAAGTCTGCAGACCACACTGATGTATCACGCCATTTCTATTGTTTCCTTACATAATCTATATCGATCCTTCAATTTGGGCTACTTTAAGATAACCGTTCTGTAATTTCTGATGGCAATAACCTGTTTCTGAATTGCCATCACAAACCCGTTTCTTTCTATAAACATCCACATGACTCAGTCAAGTTTTCAATATTTCTTCGTAGCTCTATTGTTCGTGATTGTTATCTTTTGATTCAATCGATCGATTGACAACATCAACAACAATATTTAGGACTTACAGAGTGTTTTAAGATTTGCAAAGTTGGAATGATTGTATGTAACATCAAATAGGCAAACATGATTGAATGGCAGAGTAGGAATTGAGGTATAATGCATAAGAAAATTTACAAAGGGAGAAAGGAGTTGTGAAGAAATGTAGATGCTCCAAAAGGCATTTATATTTGATTTTAGAAATAAATATGGAACCACTAGACTTTATAGAGTATGAGAGTGATTTAGTAAAACTCTTTGGTGGCTGAATAGGAATGGATTTGAATAGGGAGAAGTTTGAGGCAAAGAGATTAAGTAGATGACTATTTCAATTTTCTAGGTGGGCTATGATAAGTTCTTTGACCTGGGTGGTAGCTACATGCTTGGTGAGAAGGAGACGTATGTGACAAATATTGAAGAGACAGAAATGACAAAATTTGGCAACTGAGTGCGTGGGAAGAGTGAGAGTGAGGAAATAAACATGACAATATGATACAAATCTGGGTGACAGGAAGAATAGTGATGGCCTCAATGCTAATGAAATAAATTTAAAAGAAGGATTGAGAGGAAAATAATGAGTTCTATTTGGGTCATATTGAAATGTCTCTGGGACACACAGTTTGAGCAGTGTAAGATTTTGGACTGAAGATCTGGAGGAACACTTGAGATGGATAAATAGATCTGGGAATAATCTAAACCTAGATGATTAAATCTATGATGACTAATGAGATTTCCAAGAGAGAAAATAGAGAGAGAAGAGAGGAGGACCTAGGATAGAATCTTGAGGGTATGTCCACCTTCAGGGAGCATGGAATAGATAATTAATCAGCAGAGGAGCTTGAGAAGGTAGAACATCAGAGAGATAAGAGAAGTGAGGGCAATATTACAAAATCCCAGAGAGGAGAGAATATCCAAGAAGAAAGAATGATCAACATTGCCACAGGAGGCAAAAAGGTCAAGAGAAATGCAAATGGAAAAAAAGGTCATCAGATTTGGCAGTTAAAAGATCATTGCTAACTTTGGAGAGGATAGTTTTATTTTTATTTTTTAAATTGAATTCTATTCTTTTTTATTAAAACTTTTTTATTTTCAAAACATATGCATAGATAGATATTTTCAACATATTTCCTTGAAAAATTTTTTGTTCCAAATTTTTCTCCCTCCCTTTTCCTCAGGCCTTCCCTTAGACAACAAGTGATCCAACATATGTTAAACACCATAATTCTTCTATACATATTTATACAATTGTCATGCTGCACAAGAAAAATCAGGTCAAAAAGAAAAAAAATGAGAAAAAAATAAAATGTAAGCAAACAAAAACAAAAAAGTAAAAATACTATGGTGTGATACACACTCAGTACCCACAGTCCTCTCTCTGGGGGTAGATGGCTCTCTTCATCACTAAACTATTGGAACTGGTTTGAATCATCTCATTGTTGAAGATGGCCACGTCCATCAGAATTGATCATCATACAGTATTGTTGTTGAAGTATACAATGATTTCCTGGTCCTGCTCATTTCACTCAGCATCAGTTCATGTCAGTCTCTCCAGGCCTTTCTGAAATCCTCCTACTGTTCATTTCTTATAGAACAATAATATTCCATAACATTTATATACCTTAACTTATTCCGCAACGGAGAGGACAGTTTTAGCTGAATGATGAGGTAAGACATCAGATTACAATATATTGAAGATTAATAAGAGGTAAGGAAGTGAAAACTCCTTGTATCTTAACCATTTCATAGACTCCATTTAGGCTTTATTCAACAAATCTAATGGTATATAGCTGTTACTCTTTGCCATTGCTCATTGAAATTAAGAAATTTCTATGGGGTTTTGACCAGTTAATCATATATTCTGAGGTGCCTATTAATCTTCTTCCTCCATTTTACCCAGAAAGTGTTAATCTGTCTGTAGCTGCCTTAGAATAAGTACCTTGGTTCATGAATATTGGAAGACTTTTTCTACATTGGTCATGGTCAATACTATATGAAAATCAATTCTGATGGACGTGGCCCTCTTCACCAATGAGATGAACCAAATCAGTTCCATTTGTTCAATAATGAAGAGAACTAGCTACACCCAGTGAAAGGACTATGGGAAATGAGTATGAACCACAACATAGCATTTCCATTCCTTCTGTTTTTGTCTGCTTGCATTTTTGATTTCCTTCTTAGGTTATTTTTACCTTATGTCTAAATTCATTTTTTCTTGTGCAGCAAAATAACTATATATATGTATATATAGTATTTAACATATATTTTAACATATTTAACATGTATGAGACTACCTGCCATCTAGGGGAAGGGGTGTGGGGAAGGAAGAGAAAATTTGGAACAGAAGGTTTTGCAAGGGTCAATGCTAAAAAATTACCTATGGATCTATCTTGTAAATAAAAAGCTATAAGAAAAAAAGTAAGATCTGATTGATCAATGGATCCTCTGATCAAATAGCTGCAAAGGATCTGAGAGCAGCTAGTCCAAACTCTTCACTTTACAGCTAAGGCAAGTGAAGTCAAATGATTTTTCTAAGATTGTAGCTGTAGAAAATATCAGAGATATGATTAGAACCCTGGTTTTTTGCCTCTAGAATTAGAACTCTTTCTAAGAAGAGATTTAAAACATATCATTGAGAAGAAGAAAGCAGAAAAAGGAGGGGAAGGGATAAAGTGTGGACAATATTTTGGACAATACAAAACTTGACATGAGTCAAGATAAGAAAAGTCTCCACATGAGGACCCCAACAATGGAAGAAATACAACGACCCATTTGCATTGAAACAGAAAGAGGTATCAAAAAAGAATTGAAGATTTGGAGCCAGAGAACAGGGATGGGAATAAACAGAAGAGCTTATTTGTACATAATTGTTTGCATGGTTTCACTGCCCATTAGAAAGTAAGGGATGTGTTTGCATTTCTTACCCTTAGCTGTTAATACATTGTCTGGCACTCAGTTGTTTCAGTGACAGATAATTCTTTATGAGTTGAGGTTTTCTTGGCAAAAATACTGGAGAGGTTTTTTATTTCCTCCTCCAATCCATTTTATCGATGAGGAAACTGAGGCAAAAAGTGATAATTAGCTTACTTGGGACCACACAGCTAGATTTGAACTCAGGAAGAGCTGTCTGTCCATTGTACAACTCCACTGCCTGACCTGGCACATAATAGGTACTTAAGAAATGTTTGTTGACTGAGTACTGAAAAATCATTTTTAACACTGGATCTATAGTCAAGAAAGCTTTCGAGTCCAGCTTCAGACACTTACCAGCTATGTGATCCTAGGCAAATCACTTAATGTGTATTAACCTCCATTTCCTCTTCTATAAAATGAGGGTGATAATAATAAAAGTATCTGCCTCCCAGGATTGTGCTGAGGATCAAATGGCAGGAAGCTTTTAACTGCCTCTTTGAGACTTTGAATTTGAAAGAGATCTCAGCAACCATCTTGGCCAACTCATTGTTTCTTTTCTACCCACCTCTCCTGGTCCTGTCCTGTGGCTGGGCCAGGTGTCCCGATTCAGAAGTTTTGTCTTTCCTAAGGCCAGAAGAAGTGACAGAGCTGGCCTGTGGCTTAGGAGCCTCAGCAGGAGGCTCTCCCTCCATCTGCCATTTCCACACGCTTTCGGGACACAGGCCTTGGAGAAGATAAACAGATGACGACTCCAGCCTCTCCCTCCTCTGTTTAGAGCCCATTTCATCCTGGGAGACACAGCCATAACCAGATTATTGATTTGTCTCTGTTCTTGTCTGCTTGGGGCAGGGAGAGAGACGGCACCTCCCTGGAGCGGGTGTCTAGTATCTGTTCTCTTTGGCAGTCAGTGTTTAATACACCTTTAATAAGATGTAAGCAAAGGGTGACAGCTGATGTTTTTAAGAGTGCCCTGGGACCGGCGGGTAGAGAAGGGCCTCAGATCTCAATGAGGCTGTTCAGCTGTTGGCTCTGACACAGAGAGAGACAGAAATGGAGCCAAGTGGGGCACTGAGATGGAAACACCTCACATGCCAAGAGAACAAGCCGGGGACTCGCCAGCTGGTGAGCTTGGTGACGCGAGACACCATGGGCAGGGACGCAGAGACTGTTCCTACCCATGCTGGTCACCTTGTCTTTTTCAAGAAATGGTTTAGGCTGGGCTGTTACTGAAAAGAAAAATGGTGGAAAGTAGGGGGAATAAAGTCTGGAGCCAAGGATGAAGGCCCTAGGACTTCTTTCTTTATTAGCTTATGATTCCTGGTTGCTGTGAGGGTCAAATAAACTGTTTGTAAACTAAGTAAAAAGTGGGGGCAGCTAGACTGCACAACAGATAGAGTACCAAGTCCAAATCTGAGTTCAAATCTGACCTCCGACACTTACTAACTGTGTGATTCTGGTCAAGTCACTTAACCCTGTTTGCCTCAGTTTCCCTATTTGTAGAGTGTTGGAGAAGGAAAAGGCAAACTTCTTTAGTGTTTTTGCCCAAAAAACAACCCAAATAGGGTCACGACAAAATGAAAATGATTGAACAACAAAAAAAAATGACTGGACAATAATATATAAAAGCTAGTCATTGCTATTGTTATTACTATTATTATTTCTGCATATTCGATCTATCTGCAGGAGGTAAGGGCACCATATCTGGAATCACCAGCATTGTGGAAGGAAGACATGAGTCTTTCTGGATGGAAGGGGAACTGAAAGAGCCCTGGGACTGAAATCAGACTTGGATTCAAATCTTGGCTCTGCTACTTTAAAATATATATAAATAGATGATGATGATGATGATGATGATGATGATGATGATGATGATGATGATGATGATAACAACAACAGTCATGGCAGCTACCCAGCATTTATATAGAGCTTTCAGGTTTTACAGAGTACTTTACATGTGTTTACATTTGATCCTCACAACAACCCTGGACGTATTATTATCTTCATTTTCTAAATGAGGAAAGAGAAAGTCAGAGAGGTAAAATCAGGGTCAAGGGTACCCAGCTAGCAAGTGTCTGAGATAGGATTTCATCATAGGTCTATAGAACCTTAATCAATTATTTCATACCTTTCTGGGTCTTAGTTTCCTCACCTATAAAATCAAGGAGTTGGATCAGATTGCTCTTTGGGCTTCTTATTCAAAACTTAGAAACCTTTTAACTTTTCTGGCCCTCAGTTTCCTCATCTGTAAAATGAGGTGGTTGCACTAGATGGATTCTAAGGTTCTTTTCACCTCTAAATTATGATATGATTTTAAGGAACTTTTGTAATCTCTCAGAAGATCAGTTTATACAAATGTGAAATGAGATGATTGGACTTGAAGTTAATAATTATTCTCGTTGAGGCATCTCAGTCATGTCCAACTTTTTGTGACCCTTTTTGGGATTTTCTTGGCAAAGATACTTAAATGATTTACCATTTCCTTCTCCAGATAATTTACAGATGAAGAAACTGAGGCAGACGGTGTAAAGTGGCTTACTCAGCATCACACAATTAGGAAGTGTCTGAGACCATATTTAAACTCACCAAGTGGACTCTTTATGACTACAGGCCCTGCCAGTGCTCTATCCACTGAGTTACCTAGCTGTCCCAGCATTTGCTTAAACTTAAAATTTCACAAAGTTCTTTCTATATTCTAACTTACTTGATCTTCACAACAACCTTAAGTGCATGCTATTATTATTTCATTTTACAGGATGAGAAACTGAGGCACAGAGCTATTAAGTACATGCCATGGGTCGGTCAATAAGTGTCTGAGGCAGGATTTGACCTTAGGTTTTCTTGATTTTACCTTCCAATCTTTACCTACTGCGCCACCTAGAAAGCTTGACAATAAGGTAGTTTAGGGGATCTGGTACCAGGTTTCCACCTAACTTTTCCCCATTAAGAGACAGAGTAACAGGCGGTCCTATTCGAAGAGATTTTCTGCAAGTGAATGAAGGGGATGTAAGTTATCCCAATAAGTGTGGCAAATAACAGATGATGCTTGATTTGCTCAGCTGTTCAGTCATACCGTGGGAAAGGTGGTCGAAATGAACAACAAATTCGAACGATAAACTGTGAGCCTGGAGCAGAGAGAAGAAGTGTAATAAGGAAAAGGAGCCCAGGAAGTCATGATCTTAGAGGTGAAGGATGAACATTAGGGTGAACCCTTCCGAGACTGCTGGGAAAGAGAGGATAAAGAGATCCTGGAAGAGCATTCTCATTGATCTCTGTTCCCTAGAATGACACAGAGCCAGACTTATGCTGTGCTGTCATGGAGTCACTATGAAACCATGGATAGTACCTGTAAAGTTGGAAGGGACCTTAGAGACCATCTGATCAAGCTATCTTATTTTCCCTGAGGTTCAGGGAAATTAAATAACTTGCCCTCAAATGCAAAAATAGCATCAGAAGTGGAATTGGACCGCTAGGTCCTCTGAATTGCCACTGTATCCCAGGGGCTGAAACTTGAAAGATAAAGGTTGAACTTGATAGCTGATAGGTTCCTTGACCCTCCCAGTCATGGCTCATGATGAAGAACTGACCTCCATACCTGAATATCTGTTTTTTTCTCTTTTTAGAATTCAATGTAGTTAAGTCAAATATTCATTCAATGCTTATCATGTAAGAAAGGCACTATCCTAGGGACAGTACCAGGATTAATAGAAAATGGTTCCTGCCCTCAGGAGGTTTGGAATCTAATGAAGAAATATGATATGCACACAGAATTCTGATTTTAAACCAGCCTAGCCTTTTGGTTTATTGGATCCCAGTTCAGAATCATTTTCCCTTCCCCTTATCAGCATGTTTCAATCCTTCCCTGGGTAGAATATAGCTCTCCTGTCTTTGTTTCATCATTTCAGTTGTGAAAGTTCTCTGTGACTTCACTTGGGATTTTCTTTTTTTCTCTCAGTAGTGTTTTATTTTTCCAAATACATATAAAGATAGTTTCCAACTTTTAATTTTGTAAAATTTTGTGTTCCAAATTTTTCTCTCCCTCTTCAAGATAGAAAGCAATCAGAAATAGGCCAAACACGCAATCCTTTTGAACATATTTCCATAGTTGTCATGTTGTACCAAAAAAAAAATCAAACCAAAAGAGAAAAAGCATGAGAAAGAAAAAGCAGGGGCAACTAGGTGGCACAGTGGACTTCACCAGCCCTGAAGTCAGGAGGACTTGAGTTTAAATCTGGCCTCAGACACTTAACACTTTCTAGCTGTGTGACCCTGGGCCCCAATTACCTCAGGAAAAAAAAAAAAGAAAGAAAAAGCAAACAAACAAGCGGACAAAAAAAAGGTGAAAATACTTTGATCCACATTGTCTCCATAGTTCTCTCTATGGATGCAAATTGACATTTTCTATCCCAAGTCTATTGAAACTGTTTTAAACCACCACATTGTTGAGAAGAACCAAGTCTCTCACAGTTGATCATCACATAATTTTGTTGTTACTTTGTACAATGTTCTTTTGGTTCTGTTGCTTCACATCAGTTCATGCAAATCTTCTCAGGCTTTTCTGAATTCGTCCTACTGATAAAACAATAATATTCCATTATATTCACATACCATAACTTATTTAACCATTCCCCAATTGATGGGCATCCACTCAATTTATAATTCTAGTTATAAAAGAGCTGCTACAAATATTTTTGCCCATGTAGGTTCTTTCCCCTCTTTTATGATCTTTTTGGAAAACAGGCCCAGTAGTGACACTGCTGCATCAAAGGGTATGTACAATTTTATAGCCCTTTGGGCATAGTTCCAAATTGCTCTCCAGAATGGTTGGATCAGTTCACAACTCCACCAATGGTGCATTCATACTCCACTTTTTCATTTGGGGCTTTCTTGGCAAAGCTACTGGTGTAGTTTCTCCTTTCCTTCTCAAATTCATTTTACAGGTGAAGAACTGAAGCAAACAGGGTCAAGTGACTTGTACATATAGTTAATAAATGTCTGAGACTGAGTTTGAACTCATGAAGGTGAATCTTCTGGATTCGAAGCCCAATGCTGTAACCACTGCATCACCTAGCTGCTTTTCCCATTCTTAGGGCCATGAAACTATTCTTTCCAAATTGCTTTTAGGATTTCCTTGTAAAAGATGGGTCTCTTGTCAAGTTTTTTAAAATGAATTTGACTCCCCACTGATTCTGTTTCATGAGGCATTACCCATTTTACAAGCGAGAAACTTGAAGCTCAGAGAAGGCAAGCTCACTTACTTTAAGGAAGGCTAGAGAAAGACACTGGACTTATGATTTTCATGGTTTAAAATTTTGGGCTAAAGGTTCTCTCCCTATCAAGGCAAGGCAACATCTTTCTCTTATTTATAGTCCCAGAAGATTTCCTGGATGATCAGAGGTTAAATGATTTGACCAAGGCCACACAGCCATTATGCATCAGAGATGGACATTGAACCCAGGTCTTCCAGAGACTGACTCTCCATTCATTGTAACACAGTACTTCCTGTTCATGAACTGTAAGGGCCCTTTAAATGGGCGGACACAGTGCATCGGGAGATTGAGGCCCAGAAGTAATTTCTGTGGATATTAGGACTGCCCTTGGGCGGGATCCTGGCCATATTGAGATAGTTTCGTAATGGGTGACTCTCTCGCTGATTGGCTGTGTGTGTGACCTCACAGGCCCTATGTAAGCCCACTGCAGGCAGCAACCGCCCTCTTTAACCTCATGCTGTTCACCCTGGCTCCCCAGCCTGGGTGGCCAAGCCAAGATGGGTAGCCAAAAGAGGTAAGGGTTTTGGTAGTGAACACATGGGTCTTCTGACCAGGTGTTCACTCGGGAACCAACAAGTCAGGGCATCAGTTAGGGCATTATATGAGTAGGTATAATAAAGGCTTTTAAGATTACACGTGGTTGTTCTTGAGTGCGCTACCGGTTATTAAGCTATAGATTCAAGAGATTGTGGCCAGAGACCTTAGAAGGCCTCAGAGGAGGCGAGCCGGGTAGAGCTCACACTGCAAAGGACAGTGGTCAAAGGTGCTCTGGTGGGTCTAGGACAGACTAGTAATTGTAACTGCCAGGAGAGCACGTTACAATGAACCCATCTAATAATTAGGAAATTATCTCAAAAGTTTTAAGGCATGTTGTGATTTTCTCAGAATAAGTACATGAAGTAGACTGTTGAATTGTTTTCCAGCTTTGTCCGACTCTTTGTGAGCCCTTGTAGTGCTAAATTCACATCCAGTCATACAATCTTGGATTTTATGGAAGGAACCTTAGGATGTCTTTTAGTCTTTATTTGACAGATTAGGAAAATAGGTACAGAGAAGTTAGAGGATTTTCCCTCTATCACACAGGTAGTAAGGAAGCACAGATCAAGCAGTGATCAAAAGTGATCAGAGTCCTTTCCCACACACCACACTGCCTCAATTTGTTCTGCAGGAAGATAATGAAAAAGACCATATATATAAACAAGATACAGACAGGATAAATTGAATATAATCAACAAAAGGAAGACATTAGTCTTAAGGGAGACCAGCAAAGAAAGACATAAGTTCAAGATGTAGCTTTGCTATTTACCACCTAATAGGAAAGCTCCTTAACATCTCAGTTATCCTGTGTATAGGCCATGTACAATGATGGACAGTTTCTACTTAATGGTGACATCATAGATAGAGCACTGGGCCTGGAGACTAGAAGACTCCTCTCATTAGTCTAAATCTGGTTTCAAACACTTGAAGCAAATAGAATGAAATGACTTGCTTAGGGTCACTTATAAAATGTTAGAGAAGGAAATGTCAAACAGTCTTCATCTATAAAATGAGCTGGGGAAGGAAATGGCAAACCACTCCAGTTAAAACACTACAAGGGCTCACAAAGAGTCGGACAAAGCTGGAAAACAATTCAACAGTCTACTTCATGTATTTATTCTGAGAAAATCACAACATGCCTTAAAACTTTTGAGATAATTTCCTAATTTTCTTTCCCAGGATATCAGGAACATCATTGTATTTCATTTAATGAAAGTAAGATGGCCCTATCATCAGGGGACGATTAATCCTTCTTCCAGGACCACAACACTGTCCCATCACAGTCAGAGGACTAAATATGACCTGAGGTCCTTTCAACTCAGAGATTCTAGGAAATGGAGGACAGAATCCAATGGCAATTCAGGCCAACAAATATCTAAAGAAGAATCCTAAATCCAGCTACTCAAAAGGCGATTACTTGGGTTATCTGCTTGAAGATTTCTAGAGAAGAGGAGCTGACTATCTCCTAAGGGATCTCATTCCAACTGGGGATAAATCACTGATGGAAAAAAACCTTTAAAAACTCTGATTGATTCTATGATCAACCATGATTTCAGAGGAGAGATAATAAAGCAAAATATTAATTCCTTAACAGAGTTGAAAGACCAAAGATGCAGAATAAAATTATTTTGGGGACTGTGATTTGACTACACACACACACACACACACACACACTCACTCACCCACCCCCACATACACATATATGGAAAGGTGGTTTTTTTTCCAGTGGGAGTTGGGAAGTGGAAGAGAGAAAATAGATTTTGGTTAATTGAAAAAAAATTAATTTAATTTTTAAAAGAATATAGTAAACACTTAATGATTTTCACTCATTTATTCACTCTTTAAGGCCTTTTTCAGATATAAAATATAAGTCCATTGATGATAACCTTTCTGTCTTTCTACTTAGGGTTCATTCTTGATGATGAACAGTAGAATATAAGTGAAACAGAGACTATAATTGTTTTGTTTACTATTTTTCTTTATATACCTAATAGTCAATATGTTGCTTGGTGCACTTTAGGCACCATAGTTGCTAAATCCTTTGTCTTTGGACTTGGGGTTCAATCATGATGATGGGCAGCTGTGTGCTCCTGGGAGCCACCTGACAGTGGCTGCTGGAGATCCACTCCAGACCTGCAGAATGGATCTCCTTGTGTTAGGGGATGTTACAAGGAGACTGAGAGGCAGTTGCTGTTCTGTGACCTTTCTGACTGAAAGGCCGTTGAGTTATCTGAACTCTTTCCTCTTCCCTCTGCCTCCAATTTATTCATTCCGGACAGCAACCCTTGTGTCAGCAAAGGCTGCCCTGTAGTTCCTTCCGATGCTATGATCCATAGCTGTGGAGGCTCCGGGGAATTAACCTGCACTTCAACAGACAGTAGAATGTAAGTTCCTTGAAAGCAGAGACTATTGGTGATTCTGTATTGTTATTTTTCTTTGTATAGTTAATATGTTGCTTAGTACACTGTAGCTGCTAAATCCTCTGTCTTTGTACTAGGAGTTCAATCATGATGATGGACAGTAGAATGTTAAGTTCCTTGAAAGCAAGGACTATTGGTAATTTTGTATTGTTATTTTTCTTTGTATAACTAGTACTCAATATGTTGCTTGACACACTGTAGGCACATAATAAATGTGTATCTGGATGAAGCCACAGATGAAAGGGGTTCATTTGGCCTGGGTGAAGAGTAACAAAAATTCCAGATACCTTGAATTTCTCTCCTTGTGGTTCAGTGAAATGGCTTTCTAGTGATCCTGTTTCAGTCATTAGAGATACCGATCAGAGAGGATTGTGGGAAGGCAGGTGAGATTTCTCCACACCATGGAAATCACACAGATTGGGCTGCTGCCTACTCTGTTTACTTGTAAGACCATATTATTTGTGATTTCTTGAAGGCATACCCAACTCAGTAGGATAGAGACTGAGCCAGCTAAGCCATGTAGATATTTGGTTAAACAAACAAGGCATTTGATTTTTATTTAGGGGTTTCTTGCTCTCAAATTGGGTGTTTCTGTCTGCCTTTTTTGCTCCCAGGCTTCCTATCTTTGTTTCTGTTTCTTTCTGTCTCTATCTATCTGCCCTTCCCCCTTTCCCTCCCTCCATCCACTGGAGTCCAGAATACAGTCAAATGTACCTGTGGGATACCTGACTTGTTTATGCTAGGGGCAGAAAAATCATCACAGGTAACGGTCTCCATTGGGCTGAACTGCAGGAGAGCAAAACTGCAGACAAGATTTAAGACAAGAAGAGGGGGATATTGTCCTTTTCTCTTTGTTTCCTCTCCCCCTCCTCCTACCCAGAAGCTTGTGTGAATATGGGAAGGGGAAGAACTGGAAACCCTGTGGGATAATTAAAATTAAAACTCCAGCCCATTACCATGCATGGGGGGGAAACTAACGTGCCTGGAATGGGCCACGTTGCAACCTGTTTGGATCCCATCTTCTGCCTAAATCATATTCTTCCAAATTTAATAAATGAGCTTTAATAGAACCCAGCCAGGCAGCACTGATTGACTTGACGGCTGGTGAAAATATTACAGTTTCATTTTTAAAATTTCACTGGTCCTTGTTCTTGCTCGTCTCCTTCCTCCCTCCTTCCCCTGTCCCTCTTTGCCCCCAGCCCATCCTTCTTGTAATGGGTTCTGCTACGGTTCCCGGGGGGAGGACTCCTGTCTCTCCCCACCATTGACCACACCAAGGGAGGCCCCAAGCACTCTTGGTTAAGCTGTTGCTGAGAGTAAACAAGGTTGTAAACTGGATTGTTGGATGGTTTCGAAGGAAGAATCTGTACACTCTGCTTCTCCATCAACCCGTTCTTTCCGTCATTTGAACCTGAGATGCCAACGCCGCACCCTATTACCTCTGCACCCCCTTTCTTCCCAAGAGGCCCAATTCCCTTGCATTTAATGTAGCATTTCTTTACATTCACATAGCACTTTGCATTTTGATTCTATTTTCAGTCATATGTTCAGATCTGGAAAGGACCTTAAGGAGTTTCTAGTCGCACTCTCATTTTGGAAATGGGGAAGTAGAGCATCGAGGCTGGAAGTGGCTTGCCCGGGCCTATACAGATAGGATCATAGGATCTAAACTTGGAAGAGACTTCAGAGACCATCTATTTCAAGTCCTTTCATTTTACAAAGTCTCATAATATTCTTATTTTGTGAGACTTTGTAAAATGAAAGGACTTGCCCAAAGTCTCACAGACAACTAATTCATTTCCACTCAAGCAAACCCAGGCTAATAAAAAGGTAATAGCTAACACATATATTTACTCTGTGCCAGGTTCTAAGTGCTTTACAATTATTATTTCAATAACCCTCGGATAGGGGGATAAGTATTATTATTATCCTCATTTTACAGATAAGGAAACTGAGGCAGACCCAAATGAAGTGACTTAATCAGAGTCACACAGCTAGTGTCTGAGGCTGAATTTGCCGTGCCCCCTAGATCTCTCTAAGCATCTAATATATGTAAGTCTCCGGGCTAGATGGCATTAGTCAATGTAAGTCTCTGGGCTAGATAGCATTAGTCAATCAACAAGCATTAATTAAGCACCTCGTAGGTTCTAGGCATGGTTCCAGGTATTAGAGATAGACTTTTCATACCACAGACTCACTCATAATTTTCTGTAGATTCTAGTTCCCAAATGGGCATATCTTTTTACTCATATTGTATTGATCTGTATCCATGTCAATGTTTTACCTCCAAGATCCTGTTTGGGATGCAAAGTTTTTCATGATCTCTCTCCAGGCCATCTTTCCTAATTGATTACCTGCATTTATATGCTCTGCTTGTCAGCTTTGTATTCACAGTGCATAGTACAGTGCCAGGCACCTAGATGCATATTGATTTAATTGAAACTGTTCTGCCCTTTAGGAGTTAGCCTTTTTCTGCTGAGGATAGAGCATGCACATAGATGAGTGTAATACAAGTGTAAGGGTTGTGCTTGGATGCTCATTTGGGGACTACAAGCCTCAGAAGGCCACGGGTGAGTTTGCAGTGTGTGGAGGCCGAGCATAGGAGGTTTTGCAAAGGACTTGGGGAGGGAGAAGGAAGAGGCAGTGTAATTATAGAGGAAACAATAGTGGACTTGAAGTAAGCAGATTTGGGTTGAAAATCTATCTATAAATTTATGATCTCCGATGAGTCACTTCCTTAGGCCTAGTTTTCTCAACTGCAAAATAAGTTGAGGGTGAACTAAATGGTTTCTGAGTCCCCTTTCAGCTCTAAAGCTATGATTATTCAGTACATCTCAGGAAAGATGAGATAAGAAAGGTTAGAGAAGTATGGGATTTAATTCAGGAAAGATGTTGGCAAAATGGCAGGCGGTGAGGTCCTTTGACCTCAGATGTGAATTGGAGGTGATGAGAGGATCATAGATTTAGAGCTTGAAGGGACATTAAGCATCCTTTCCCTTCCCTTTCCACGGAATCCAGGGTGCTCATTTTTATAGTTGTTGCTTTTGGCCTTCATTCTTGAAGAGGACCAATGTCATCATGAGGGTGATGTTTTGATGACTTGCCTTTGTCCCTCATACTCATAGTAATTGGGAAGAGGTAGGGTTTGAACCCAGGTCTTCTCATTCTATAAGTGGTCCTCTGATTCATATTACTTCCTTAATTCTCTTTTTTTTTGTTTCTTACATTCCAGTCCCATGTGAAAGAGCAAAGGAGGGAAGGGTGCACTTTCTTCATGTGGGGTGATGCTGTAGCTCACAAATAAGCTTAGGCTGTGGGGGGAAGAAGCCTTGGCATATGTTCCCTCCAGAGTAGATGGCTAGGGATGTTTTGTGTTACTGTCTGCAACTCATCTCCTGGTTTATTAACTAAAATGGGATAGACACTGTGGCTTCCAATCAATAAATATCTCAAAGAGACATCAGTTGCCCCGAGCAAGAGATGGTATTAGTCACAGTAATGACCTGCTCATCAACTCCGTTTAAGCTGCTTATTCTCTCTCTCTCTCTCTCTCTCTCTCTCTCTTCTCTCTCTCTCTCTCTCTCTCTCTCTCTCTCTCTCTCTCCTCTCTCTCTCTCTGTCTCTCTCTCTCTCTCTGTCTCTCTCTCTGTCTCTCTCTGTCTCTCTCTCTCTGTCTCTCTCTCTCTCTCTCTCTCTCTCTCTCTCTCTCTCTCTCTCTCTCTCTCCTCTCTCTCTCTCTGTCTCTCTCTCTCTCTGTCTCTCTCTCTGTCTCTCTCTGTCTCTCTCTGTCTCTCTCTGTCTCTCTGTCTCTCTCCTCTCTCTCTCTCTGTCTCTCTCTCTCTCTGTCTCTCTCTCTCTCTCTCTCTCTCTCTCTCTCTCTCTCTCTCTCTCTCTCTCTCTCTGTCTCTGTCTGTCTGTCTGTCTGTCTCTCTCTCTTTGTCTCTCTCTCTGTCTCTCTCTCTGTCTCTCTCTCTGTCTGTCTGTCTCTGTCTCTCTCTCTCTGTCTCTCTGTCTCTCTCTCTCTCTGTCTGTCTCTCTGTCTCTCTCTCTTTCTCTCTCTCTCTCTCTGTCTGTCTCTGTCTCTCTCTGTGTGTCTCTCTGTGTCTCTCTCTCTCTCTCTCCCCCTTTCCCTTTTTGGCCTCTTTATTCCTGTCTTTCTCCATTTCTCCATCTTTGCTCTTTCCCTACTTCTCTTTCTCTTTTTCTTTCTCTCCTTTTCTCTCTGTCATTTACTTCCTTCCCTTCTTTCTCTTTCTGACTCTTTCTCTATTTCTCTCTCTCATCTGTTTCTGTCTCTCTGTGTGTCTGTCTCTTTCTCTCTCTTCCTTATCTTCCTTCTCTTTCCTTCCCTTTATCTCTGTCTCCCCTTCCATCTTCCTCTTTATGACTCTGTCTCTTCTCTCTTTGTCTCTGTGCCTGTCTCTCTATCTCTGTCTCTCTCAATTTGCGAGAATATTATTGAGAATCATGAGTGCTTAGTGAGAGACTATAGTGGGAAGGTTTGGCCAGTAATGGAATACAAATAAACAATGAAAAGGTGTAGGATCTGGGACTATTGAAGTGGAATTGATAATTTCGCTGGTATAGGTTTCAGTTTTGAGAGGGATTATGAGATCTCTGAAAAGGATCTTAGATGTTATTTCTTTTTGTAGAATAAAAACTCTTTCAGGGCAGGGACTGTCGAGTTTTTGTTTTTTTTTATCCCCAGTACCCAGAATGCTTAGTAAATGCTTGTTGACTGATTGATTGATTGGCTTAGGTGAGGTGGCACAGGGGTTAAGACTGCTAGTTTGGGAATCATGAAAATTTGGGCTTGAATCCTGTCTCAGACACTTATAAATTGAGTCATCCTGGATAATTCACTTCCCTCAGGCTCAGTTTCTTCATCTGTAAAACAAGATAATAATAATACCTACCTCTCAAGATTGCTTGAGGATCAGGTGAGATAACATATGTAAAATACTATCCCCCAAAGTGTAAATATAACCTTATCTTATATAGATGAAAAAAAACTTCCCATTATCACATAGCAATGTGTGATTATCACACACAAGTACAAGAGGAAGGATTTGAGCTCAGGTTTTGCTGACTCTAGGTTCAACATTTTGTCTATAACGCCATGCTAGAAACCATAGAAACCAACTGTTCATTCTATAGATGATAACACTGGGACCCAGAGAGGAAAAATAACTTGGCTAATGACAAACAGGAAATAAGTAGCAGTCAGAACTGAAACCCAGATTATTTAACCCAAATCCAGTCTCTAATTTGTCAGATTGTTAGAATGAGAAAAGCTTTTAGAGGTTATCTAATCACAGAACCATAGAGTATCAAAGTTGGTGCTAGAGTCAGAACTAGAATCCAGGGCTTTTGAATCTAAATCTTGTACCTAACTTCTCTTTACTCCACCATAAAAAGCAGGAAGATTGTTCTGATTTTTTTTTTTTCATAAAATGTTGTTGTTCAGTCATTTCAGACTCTTTGTGACCCCATATAAAGTTTTCTTGGCAGAGATGCTGGAGTGGTTTTCCTTTTCCTTCTCCAGTTCATTTGCAGATGGGAAAACAGAGAAAACAGGGCTAAATGACTTTCCCAAGGTCACACACTAGTAAATGTCTGAGGCCATATTTGAAATCAGGAAGATGAGTCTCTTTTATCTCCAGAACCAACACTCTATCCAATATGGTGCCATCTAGTGGATCCAAAGGGTAAGTGCATCCTTGGATTATTCTTAGTTGAGGCTCAGTCAGGTACTATTGTAAATTTTGAAATTGCTTCCCCAGTGAATGGTACTGTGACTTCTTGCAAGTACATGACCAATAAAAGGGCAGAAATTTTGTCTCTAAGAATTATGGATGTTGTAGATTCCTTCCACACATATAGATCACAATTCATATATGTCTTAGTACGTAAATACTACAGAGTTGTCTATGGCACATAATGGTAAAATGACTATTTAAAAATTATACACCTAGTGGAATGGAAGAGGATGATTTTGAAACACAAACTTCCTAATTCCAGGTCTAGTATTCTATCAATTCAATTCAATTCAATTCAGTTTAATGAGCTTTTGTCAAACACCTCCTAAGTGCAATGGTGTAAATGCTAAAGATGCAAGGACAAAAAGTGAAAATGTTTCTTGATTTTAATTAAATTGCATTCTATTGATGGAAAGGAAGAAGGAAAGGTTGGGCAGGAAGCAGTTAGAGAAGGAAGAAACATGTTCAGCTATGTCACTGCAACTAATCAGGCACCATTTATAGAGTGCCTACCATAGGTGAGACACTGTGCTAGGGGATGGAGGTACCAAAAGAAATCATACAGCTCTTTCTCCTTCAAGGAATTTTGCATTCTAATCATAGAGACAACCTGACCATATTTAAATGGATATGTAATACATGGAAAATGAATACAAAGTACTTTTTGCACCTGAGGAGATCAGCAGAGATTTTTTTATTTTTTATTTTTTTTTGCAAACAGTAGAGTTTGAGCTAAGCCCTGACAAAAACTAGGAATTCTAAGTGGTGGACACAGGGCTTACTCTGAGGCAGTAGTTTTCAGACCTTTTGCCCTCAGGATCCTTTTTGCATTCTTAACAATTATTAAAGAGATTTATGTGGATTAAATCTATCAATATTTAATATATTTGAAATGAAAATGTCTTAGTATTGAAGTAAATTGGAGAACCAAGGTTGCAGGACCATACTTTGACTTTCATTGACATTGAGGAGTGGGTATGAAGAATATGGCCTCTATATCTTCACATGGCTCTAAAGCAGGGGTTCTCAAACTACAACCCTCGGGCCAGATGTGGCCAGCTGAGGATGTTTATGCGGTCCACGGGGTTATGACAAATGGGCTGAGGGGCGGAGATGGAGTGGGAGATTTTATTTTTACTATAGTCTGGCCCTCCCACAGTCTGAGGGACAGTGAACTGGCCCCCTATTTAAAAAGCTTGAGGACCACTGCAAAGGATCGAGATTTCTCTTTCTAAGGCTATAGAGTTCATGAGCCCCCACCAATGTGCTTTTTATCATGATTATCAGTTGAGAATCATTTTGACAGTCAGATTTAAGTAACTTTTAGAAAGAGACATTTACTAAAGTGGTACAATAAATCTTGTTGTTCAATCATATATAGTTGTATCTGACTCTTTGTGACCTAATTTGGGGTTTTCTTGGCAAAGATGCTGGAGTCATTTGACACTTCCTTCTCCAGTTCATTTTACAGATGAGTAAACTGAGGCAAACAGATGAAGTAGCTTGTCCACGGTCACACTAGCTAGTAAATGTCTGAAGCAAGATTTGAATTCATTTGAGTCTTTCTGATACCAGACTTGGTATTCTATCCACTGTGCCACCTAGTTGCCCCACAGTAAATATATGTGATATTAAATATTCCCAATAAATTCAGTGACATTCTCTCACAGATTTTCATAGTTTAGGGGAAAGTGGACTCAAGTTTAGAAAACACATGTGCCAAAGATGTTTCTCATAATTCCTCGTTACTAGAAGTTTTTTTTTTTCTTCCCTTGGGTGACAAGAAGTATATGAGTATGGTGTAATTTCTTTGCTGGGCTCTTTGGAGAATTGTGAATCTTCTATTCTGTTCTCAGTTTTTGGTGTATATACCTCATCATTGTTTTCCTAGGGATCATTAGTGGGAAGGCGATGATTCTTCTTAGGAGGTCTCAGAAGTTCATGATGTCCACCTTCAATCAATGATAGATGTGAGAGAAGTGCTCTTGTCTCTCCCAAGACTACGGGAGGAGGCTGAGCTAGAACTCTCTCTTCTCAATCAATGCTCACTTGAAATTCTCTTTCCAAATTTTATATTTGTCATCAATTTAATAGATATGAAGTCATGACCAAGTCTTCTTGGTCAATCCAAACACTCTTACTATGTTTCATAACTATGAATCATCCATTGGCTCATCTGAAACATCTAAGTTGACCAAAACCTTTTCATATTGAACTGGAATTCCTTTAATTGATTTGATCCAATTGAAGTTATTTCCCAATTAATTATCACAAGTTAGTATTTTATCACTTAATTTAGGTAGATGGAGTAATTAGCTTGATTTATTCAATTATTAGGAAGGAGGGCATTAAAGGCATTGGGGAAACCATCACAAGATGGTGGATCCTTGTATGTACAGAATAAGAAAGCCAGGTTGACTAGAAAATGGAAGTAGAGAAGGCCAGCAGAAAGGGAAGGCTGAAAAGAGAGGAGAGGCAAAGCTTTTGAAAGACTTCAAATGTTAAAATATAAACAGAGTAAAACCAAAGAAATGGCAGGTGCATTGGGAAGGGCCAACAGGTGGGATGGGGGAGGATCAGAACCAGTATCATGTAGGGAGTGAATACTGACCTGAACTTTTTTTTAATTAAAGTTTTTTTTATTTACAAAACATATGCATGGGTAATTTTTTAACATTGACCCTTGCAAAATTTTCTGTTCCAAATTTTCCCCCCACCCCTTCCCCTAGATGGCAGGTAGTCCCATACAAGTTAAATGTGTTAAAATATATGTTGAAGATGGCGGCGTGGAGGCAGACAGCTGCTTGAGCTCCTCGTTTTCTCTCAGAACTTACTTCATGACAAGCCTCTGACTTAATGCTTGACCCAGAAAGAAATCCACAAATTATCACCAAGAGAAGACATCCTTGAAAATCGCCAGAAAAGGTCTGTGTTTGTTCGGGGGAGGGTCAATCAGACTGGGCGCAGACTGAGGACAGACAGCCAGAGCAAGACAGGCAGCTCACACAGCTCAGACCGGAGGGGGAGGGGTGTGATCTCTGCAGTTTCTGTGAAAGGGCTTTTGCCCCAGTGTGGATGCTCCGTCTTGGCAGCAAGCCAGGAGCGGTGGAGAGGGTGTAAACACTGGAGGTGAAGATTAAAACCCCAGAAAGCCAGCATCTCTCAGAGCCCGGCCACCCCCAACCCCCACCTGGACTGACTCGGTGCGTTCTCGGAGCCTCAGAGCGCAGACTCAGTACAGTCATTGCTGTTCTGTTAGTGGCTCTCTGCTGCCCTACCCCCAGTCTGTAGAGGAAGCCCATTAATACCATCCAGCCCTATCCCCCGCAAAACAGACCAATTGTTTCTCTTGTCAGTTTGTTTTCTTTGATTCCTACTCTGACAAAATGAACAAAAAATTCAAAAGGGCTCTAACCATTGACAGCTTCTGTGTGGAGAGGGAGCAGACTTCAAATGCTGAAGAGACTAGGAACAGAATGTCCCCAGATGTATCCCCTGGGAGGGATATAAGCTGCTCCTCAATACAAAAGAACCTCATAGAGGAAATCAAAAAGGCTCTCACAAGAGAGCTGGAAGAGAAATGGGAAAAGGAAAGGGAAGCTTGGCAAGAGAGCCTGGAGAAGTCATCCCATGCATTCAAAGACAGAGTGGATAAAGAAATCAAATCATTGAGAAACAAGATTAGTGAGCTGGAAAAGGTAAACAACTCCAAGGAAAACAGGATTAGAGAGCTGGAAAAAGAAATCAGCTCTCTAAAAAATACAATGGAAAAAAATTCCATAGAAGAAAAAAACTCAATTGGACAATTACAAAAAGATATAAAAAAAGTGAGTGAAGAAAATACATCATTGAAAATTAGACTGGAACAAGTAGAAATGAATGACTCAAGGAGAAACCAAGAGGGAGTCAAGCAAAACCAGAGAAATGAGACAATTGAAAAGACTGTCAAGTACCTTACCAGAAAGACAACAGACCTGGAAAACAGATCCAGGAGAGACAATTTGAGAATAATCGGACTCCCTGAAAAATGGGAGGAAAAAAAGAGCTTGGACACCATTTTCAAGGAAATTATCAAAGAGAACTGCCCAGACGTTTTGGAAACAGAGGGTAAAATAGACATTGAGAAAATTCATCGATCACCTACTGAAAGGGACCCTAAAATCAAAACGCCAAGAAATATAGTGGCCAAGTTCAAGAACCATCAGACAAAGGAAAAGATATTGGAAGCTGCTAGAAAAAAACAATTCAGATATGGAGGATCCACAATAAGGATAACACAGGATCTAGCAGCGTCCACATTAAAAGAACGCAGGGCCTGGAACATGATATTCTGAAAGGCTAAGGAACTTGGTATGCAGCCAAGAGTGACTTACCCAGCAAGAATGAGCATCATTTTCCAGGGAAGAAGATGGACATTTAACGAAATAAATGAATTCCATCTATTTTTGATGAAAAAACCAGACCTACATAAAAGGTTTGATCTTCAAATACAGAACTCAAGAGACTTCTAAAAAAGGTAAAAAGAATCTTGAGAACTATACTTCTGTCAAAAAAATATGTAAAGAACATATGTACAATTTGTCTTAGAAACTAGAGGTGGAAAGGAGATTATATCATAAAAAAGTATAAAGTGGTGGTACTACATCTCATGAAGAGGCAAAGGTAACCTAATATATCTGAGAGAAAGAAAGGAGGGAGATGAACATAGCGTGTATCAATAGACATATTCGATTTATGGTGAAACTTCTTCCACTTCATTGAAAAGTGAAAGGGAAGGAGTAAGCTAAGGGGAAGGGAATACAGTAATTTCGAGGAAAAGGGATAAAATAAGGGGAGGATCTTTAAGGTGGGGGAGGGATCCTAAAAAGGGAGGGCTGTGAAAAGCAAGTGGTGTTTACCAGTTTAATACTGGATAGGAGGGTAAAAGGGAAGGAAAGGGGAAAAGCATAAGCAGGGGTTAATAGGATGGCAAGCAATATAGAATTAGTCCTTCTAACCATAAATGTGAATGGGGCAAACTGCCTCATAAAGAGGAAGCAGTTAGCAGACTGGATTAAAAGTCAGAATCCTACTATATGTTGTTTACAGGAAACACACCTGAAACAGGATGAGACATTCAAACTAAAAGTAAAAGGGTGGAGCAGAATCTATTATGCTTCAGGCAAAACCAAAAAAGCAGGAGTAGCCATCCTCATCTCAGATCAAGCAAAAACAAAAATTGATCTAATTAAAAGAGATAAGGAAGGGCATTATATCCTGCTAAAGGGAAGCATCAATAGTGAAGCAGTATCAATATTAAACATGTATGCACCAAGTGGTGCAGCATCTAAATTCTTAAAAGAGAAATTAAGAGAGCTGCAAGAGGAAATAGATAGCAAAACTATAATAGCGGGAGATCTCAACCTTGCACTATCAGAATTAGATAAATCAAACCACAAAATAAATAAGAAAGAAGTCAAAGAGGTAAATAGAATACTAGAAAAGTTTGATATGATAGATCTTTGGCGAAAGCTAAATGGAGACAGAAAGGAATATACTTTCTTCTCAGCAGTTCATGGAACCTATACAAAAATTGATCATATACTAGGGCATAAAAACCTCAAAATCAAATGCAGTAAGGCAGAAATAGTAAATGCATCCTTTTCAGACCATAATGCAATCAAAATAACATTTAATAAAAAGACAGGGGAAAATAGACCAAAAAATAATTGGAAACTAAATAATCTTATACTAAAGAATGATTGGGTAAAACAGCAAATCATAGACATAATTAATAACTTCACCCAAGAAAATGACAATAATGAGACATCATACCAAAATGTGTGGGATACAGCCAAAGCAGTAATTAGGGGAAGTTTTATATCTCTACAGGCCTACTTGCATAAAATAGAGAAAGAGAGGGCCAACGAATTGGGTTTACAACTAAAATTGCTAGAAAAGGAACAAATTAAAAACCCCCAGACAAACACAAAACTTGAAATTCAAAAAATAAAAGGTGAGATTAATAAAATTGAAAGTAAAAAAACTATTGAATTAATTAATAAAACTAAGAGTTGGTTTTATGAAAAAACCAACAAAATAGACAAACCCTTAGTAAACCTGATTAAAAAAAGGAAAGAGAAAAAGCAAATTGATAGTCTTGAAAATGAAAAGGGTGAACTCACCACTAATGAAGAGGAAATTCGAACAATGGTTAGGAGCTACTTTGCTCAACTTTATGCCGATAAATTTGATAACTTAAATGAAATGGAAGAATACCTTCAAAAATATAGCTTGCCCAGATTAACAGAGGAAGAAGTAAGTAGTCTAAATAGTCCCATCTCAGAAAAAGAAATAGACCAAGCTATTAACCAACTTCCTAAGAAAAAGTCCCCAGGACCAGATGGATTTACAGGTGAATTCTACCAAACATTTAAAGAACAACTAACTCCAATGCTATGTAAACTATTTGAAAAAATAGGGATTGAAGGAGTCCTACCAAATTCCTTCTATGACACAGACATGGTACTGATACTTAAACCAGGTAGATCGAAAACTGAGAAAGAAAACTATAGACCAATTTCCTTAATGAATATTGATGCTAAAATCTTAAATAAGATATTAGCAAATAGACTTCAGAAAATCATCCCCAGAATAATACACTATGACCAAGTGGGATTTATACCAGGAATGCAGGGCTGGTTTAATATTAGGAAAACTATTAGTATAATTGACCATATTAATAATCAAATTAATAAAAACCATATGATCATCTCAATAGATGCAGAAAAGGCATTTGATAAAATCCAACATCCATTCCTACTAAAAACGCTTGAGAGTATAGGAATAAATGGACTATTCCTTAAAATAATAAGGAGCATATATTTAAAACCTTCAGTAAACATCATATGTAATGGTGATAAACTAGAACCTTTCCCTGTTAGATCAGGAGTGAAACAAGGTTGCCCACTATCACCATTACTATTCAATATAGTACTAGAAACTCTAGCCTTGGCAATAAGAGCCGAGAAAGAGATCCAAGGAATTAGAGTAGGAAATGAAGAAATCAAATTGTCACTTTTCGCAGATGACATGATGGTATACTTAGAGAACCCCAAAGACTCTGCTAAAAAGCTATTAGAAATAATTCAGAATTTTAGCAAAGTCGCAGGATACAAAATAAATCCACATAAATCCTCAGGATTTTTATACATTACCAACACAATCCAACAGCAAGAGATACAAAGAGAAATTCCATTCAAAATAACAGTCGATAGTATCAAATATTTGGGAATATATCTACCAAAGGAGAGTCAGGAATTATATGAGCAAAATTACAAAACACTTGCCACAAAAATAAAGTCAGATTTAAATAATTGGAAAGACATTCAATGTTCTTGGATAGGCCGAGCGAATATAATAAAGATGACAATACTCCCCAAACTAATCTATTTATTTAGTGCTATACCAATCAGACTCCCAAGAAACTATTTTAATGACCTAGAAAAAATAACAACAAAATTCATATGGAAGAATAAAAGGTCGAGAATTGCAAGGGAACTAATGAAAAAAAAGTCAGAGGAAGGTGGTCTAAGTGTACCTGATTTAAAGCTATATTATAAAGCAACAGTCACCAAAACCATTTGGTATTGGCTAAGAAATAGACTAGTTGATCAGTGGCATAGGTTAGGTTCACAGGACAAGATAGTGAATAAAAATAGCAATCTAATCTTTGACAAACCCAAAGATCCCAAATTTTGGGATAAGAATTCATTATTTGACAAAAACTGCTGGGAAAACTGGAAATTAGTATGGCAGAAACTAGGCATGGACCCACATTTAACACCACATACTAAGATTAGATCAAAATGGGTCCAAGATTTAGGCATAAAGAACGAAATCATAAATAAATTGGAGGAACATGGGATGGTTTACCTCTCAGACTTGTGGAGGAGGAAGGAGTTTGTGTCCAAGGGAGAACTAGAGACCATTATTGATCACAAAATAGAACATTTTGATTACACCAAATTGAAAAGTTTCTGCACAAACAAAACTAATGCAAACAAGATTAGAAGGGAAGTAACAAATTGGGAAAAAATTTTTACAGTTAAAGGTTCTGATAAAGGCCTCATCTCCAAAATATACAGAGAATTGACTTTAATCTATAAGAAATCAAGCCATTCTCCAATTGATAAATGGTCAAAGGATATGAACAGACAATTTTCAGATGATGAAATTGAAACTATTTCCACTCATATGAAAGAGTGTTCCAAATCACTATTGATCAGAGAAATGCAAATTAAGACAACTCTGAGGTATCATTACACACCTGTCAGATTGGCTAAGATGACAGGAACAAATAACGATGAATGTTGGAGGGGCTGTGGGAAAACTGGGACACTGATGCATTGTTGGTGGAGTTGTGAAAGAATCCAACCATTCTGGAGAGCAATCTGGAATTATGCCCAAAAAGTTATCAAAATGTGCATACCCTTTGACCCAGCCATACTACTACTGGGCTTATACCCCAAGGAACTACTAGAGAAGGGAAAGGGTCCTGTATGTGCCAAAATGTTTGTGGCAGCCCTTTTCATAGTGGCTAGAAGCTGGAAGATGAATGGATGTCCATCAATTGGAGAATGGTTGGGTAAACTATGGTATATGAATGTTATGGAATATTATTGTTCTATAAGAAATGACCAACAGGAGAAATATAGAGAGGCTTGGAGAGACTTACATCAACTGATGCTGAGTGAAACGAGCAGAACCAGAAGATCATTATACACTTCAACAATGATACTGTACGAGGATGTATGCTGATGGAAGTGGATTTCTTCAACATAGAGAAGAGCTAATCCAATTCCAATTGATTAATGATGGAAAGAACCAGCTACATCCAGAAAAGGAACAATGGGAAATGAATGTAAACTGTTATTTTTACCTTCTGAATCCAATTCTTCCTGTGCAACAAAAAATTCGGTTCTACACACATATATTGTATCTAAATTATACTGTAATATATTTAACATATATAAGACTGCTTGCCATCTGGGGGAGGGGTTTGGGGGAGGAAGGGAAAAAATCTGAATAGAAGTAAGTGCAAGGGATAATGTTGTAAAAAATTACCCATGCATATGTACTGTCAAAAAATGTTATAATTATAAAATAAAATTAAAAAAAAAATATATGTTAAATCCAATATATGTATACATAGTTATATAGTTATTTTGCTGCACAAGAAAAATCAGATCAAGGAAAAAAACTGAGAAAGAAAACAAACATCACCAGAAAGAGTGAAAATGCTATGTTGTTGATCTGAACTTTGAAGGAATCTTAAGGATTCAGGAAAGCAGAAGTGAGGAGAGAGTACATTCTAGGCTTGGGGACAACCTGGACAAAGGTAGAGACGTGAAGGATGGGAGATCTTTGAGATGACACATTGAGTACATGAGTTTGGCTACTACTGAAGCCATTGTACCAGGAATATGATTCAGGGAATAGTTAAGATTGAACGTCTTTGAAAGCAAAATATATGTTCGTATTTTAGCTGAAAGGAAGCTCTGCTTTTGGGGGGAATGGGGAGACACACTGTAGATACTCAACAAAAAAAATCTTCATTACATAATTTAGCTGGAATGGGTTTTTATTCAATTTATCTGAAGCTTCTGTCTTCTTGAGCATTTCTTGCTCCTCTGTTGTTTTTGCTGTTACCTTGCCTAGTCTGTCAGATGGAGTCCCCTGCTCTTTCTCTCCAGACCCACAGAGACAATCATAGCCGTAGTCCTGGAGAGCCTCCCTAACATAATGCCCACACTTTGTCTCATGTCAATTTTTATCTGTTTGTTACGTGAACATAAAGGAAAGATGCAATTTTTAACATAGCTCCGACTGATTTATTAATAGCCCATAATGCCCATAATAGCCAATCTATAAATCTGTTCTTAAGAATTTATTGGACAAATATTCCAGAACCATATTAAAGACACAACTCATAAATGCCTGTAAGCATCAATCTATTAAGTTAGGTCGTAAGCCAATACTATTATATCTGTTAAAACACACACACACACACACACACACACACACACACACACACACACACACACACAAACACAGAAATGAGCCCATGACACTCATTTTCTCAATATTCAGTAGCAAATATAGAAAGCAAAGGACATTTTGGTTGGTGGAGAGAAGCAGAGCAGAGGTAGAGAGCTTTATGAGCTCTAAACAATCCCTTTCAAATCTTCCTCTTTAGCTAATTTTAATGATAACCAGAGGAATTATGGAAATAAAAAGAATAGCCTCATCTTAAGGTCTCCCCCCAGTTCCTCTGCTTTGACTGGAGTGGGGAAAGAGAAGAAAAGCTGTGAAGAATGTTATCTAATAATTAACAAGATCATAGATTTGGAGGTAGAAGGGACTTTAGAAGTCATTGAGATTAACCTCTTCATTTTACAGATGAGGAAAATAAAACAAAAAGAAGGTAAATGACTAACCCAGAGTCACACAGCTAGTAAGGGACAGAAGCAGGATTTGCTGTGAAGGCACCCTGGAGTAGTGAATCAAATACTGACATAATACTTTATATTGATTTTACATCAGGCATGTATATATTGCTTTGCAAATCTATCCATTATATAAATTATATAACCATTAGTTTTTGTTACTGCTGCTACTACAATTATACCACTACCACCACTACTATTATTACTACTATTACTGCTACTACTATTACTACTATGTACTACTACTACTACCACCACCACTACCACCACCACTATTACTACTACTATTACTGCTACTATTACTACTACCACCACCACCACCACCACTATTACTACTACTACTACTGCTATACTAATATTACTAATATTATCACTACCATTACCACTATTACCACTATTATCACTACCATTACTATTACTATTACAACCATACAACCACTATAGCCACCACTATCACCACTATCAATCACCACCACCACCACCATTACTACAATACTATTACTGTTATACTACTACTACTACTACTACTACTATTAATATTACCACTACCACTACCATTATTACCACTACCACCACTACCATTAATACTACTATACTATTACTACTCTACTCTACTTCAATGCTATTACTCTACTACTTCTCTACTACTCTATTACTATTATTACTACTACTACTACTACTACTACTACTACTACTACTACTACTACTACTACTACTACTACTACTACTGCTACTACTAACACTATGGCTACTACATTTGGAATTTTTAAGCCAGATTCAAATCTTGCCTCAGATACCACTTACTAGCTGTGTGAACCTTGACAAGTTACTGAATTTGTGCCTTAGTTTTATCATCTGTAAAATAATGGAGTTGTTTGATAGACTTTAAGTTTCTTCTAGTTTTAAATTTATGAATCCAAATCAGATAAGAGTTTAGAATAAAGGGGGAAAGGATGAAATGAATAAGCACTTATTAAATGCGTACTATATGCCAGGCACTGTGCTAAGCACTTTACAAATATTATCTCATTTGATCATCACAACAATCCTAGGAGATAGGTGTTATTTATTATTATCATCCTGATTTTCCTGAGGCAGACTTGCCTAGGATCACACAGCTAGTAAGTGTCTAAAGATAGATTGCAACTCTGATGTTCTTGATTCTAGGACCAGTGTTCTACCCACTGTATTACCTGGTTATCCCCATAAAGTTACTCAGTCATTCACTCACTCAATCAACACATATTTATTAAACAGCTACTTTAAGATACTGTTTCAGGTTCTGGGCCTCAGAGACAAAAACAAATTAGTTTCTTCCCTGAAGAAACTTACAGTCTATTGGGAAACAATATGTTTACAAGGAATATACAGAATGAATAAAAATAAGTGCAAGGTAGTTTAAGGAGAGAAGGAGTTCATGGTTGGCAGGGAAATCAAATAAAGTTTCTGATAGAACACAATGCTTTAATTGTATCTCGAAGGGAGTGAGAGATTCTATAAGATACAGGTGAAGAGGAGGTATATTTCAGGCATGAGGCACAGCCAGGGCAAAGGTTTGGAGATGAGATGTAATTCTGTGTGTGAGGAACCTTAATAACTGATTTAGCTAATGTCATCTTTTTATTTTTTTCTTTTTCCTTTCCTTTTCCTTTCTCTCTCCTTTCCCTTCCTTTCCCTTTCCCTTTCCTTTTTTTTTCCTGAGCAATTGGGGTTAAGTGACTTACCCAAAGTCACACAGAACTCGGGTCTTCCTGATTTCAGGGCTGGTGCTCTATCCACTACACTGCCTAGCTGCCCCATGATGCCATTTTTTTCAAGAAATCTTCCCTGAGCAAACCCCTCCCTTGTTTAATACGTAATTAGGAAGTTTAGGTGGCATAGTGGTTAAGAACACTGGACTCAAGTCAGAAAGAATAAACTTTCTCTTGTTTATCTTATCAAATCTCATGACCTCAAAAATCATTTTTTTGCAGATGATTCTGACACTTGCATGTTCAGTCCTCATCTCTTTAGATCTGCTCTATATCTCCACCTGCTACCTGAATGTCCCCTATTCATTTCAAACTCAACTTGTCCAAAATAGTACTTAGTAGCTTTTTCTCCAAATCAGTTCATTTTCCTTTTTCTCTTTCTCCCACTGTCACCTCCTCCTCCTTTTCCTCCTCCTACCAGTCTTCTTCCTTCTCTTCTTATTCTTCCTTCTTTATCTTTTTCTTTCTTCTTCCTCCTCCTCCTTTTTACTCTTTCTCATCCAACTCTTCCTCCATCTCTTTTTCTTTTCCTTTTCTTCTTTTCTTCTTCCTCCTCCTTCTTTTGTTCTCTTCCCCATCTTTGTTAATGTCCACCATCCTTCGCATCACCCAGGTTTACAACTTCCCTGCCTCTTCTACCTCTTTCATCCCTCACATCCAAGGCTTCCTCCACAATCTGTCCCCTTCTCACAATGCACATGACCCCCAGCTTAAGATCTTACTAGGACAATTGCAATTAGTCTCTTAATTGGCTTCCCTGCCTCCAGACTCTTTCTGCACCTTCCTTCAAACAAGTATCAATGATATTATATTTATATTTTATATATTATATGTATCTATATTTAGATTTTGTGTGTATGTTTACTTATATTTTATATATTCATAACTCTATGTAACTTGCTTATTTTTTTAATTTTTTAAATTTTCTTTTTTGTCACTTGTTTATTTAAAAAGCTTCACTATCTCCCTATAGCCTGAAGGATAAAAGTCAGCTCCCTTGTTTGATCTTTAAAATCCTTCATAATCTGACTCCTTCTAGATTGTTTCCATCTTCTTGCCCCTCATGCACCTATATCCTAACCAAAACTGTCTACTTATTTTCCATTGTAAATAACAGTTCCTCTTCTGCTTCAGTGCTTTGTTCTAGCTCTCTTCCCCTGCCCATCTCTTGGATTTCCATGTGCCCTTCAGTACCAAGTGCCACCCGCTACTTGAATGCTGTCCATTTATCAGTTCTCTCTGGATATTTTTAACTGGTCCTAGGATTTCATTAATGTGGGGAGTTCTCAGTGAGGGAGCTCCCTTTCCCAAAGTTCATGGGCATCTGTCCTACAATAGTCACACAGAGTTCTCTGGCACAGAGAAGGTAAGTGACACATGCAGAGGTCACGTCCCAGGCAGGATGTAGAAATTTAACAAGAGATGGGAAATGACCAGGTGGGAAATGATGTGGGGAGATTTGCTGAGGTAACTATTGAGCTTCCTTCCAACTCAGAAATTCCATGAGGTTATGCAATGGCTCGGCAAGATCATTTGTTGGCAAATTAATGGCAGAGCCACTAAATTAGAATTCAGGTCATCTGGAATCCCCCTTGTCCTTACCCTGCCAGAATCCAAGCCTTGTAGCTTTCTTCATTCCATCTAGACACCATTCAAGCCCCTTCAGGTGTTGTTCTGTGCCATTAGAATGTAAGCTCCTTGAGGGAAGGAAATATCTTGTATTTATATCCCCCAAAACTTAGCACAGTGCTTTACTCATAATAAATGCTCCCTCCAATTCTCTGTCTCAGTTTCTCTCTTTGTGTCTTTCTTTTTCTGTTTCTGTCACTCTCTCTGCCTTTCTCAATCTCTCTCTGCCTCTCTCTCTGTTTCTTTCTTTGTCTCTGTCTCTCTCCCTCTCCTTCCTCTGCCTCCTTCCTTTTCTTGTTCCCCTCTTTCTCCCTCCTTCCCTCTATTTTTCTCTCCCTCCCTTCCTCTCTCTCTCTCTCTCTCTCTCTCTCTCTCTCTCTCTCTCTCTCTCTCTCTCTCTCTCTCTCTCTCTCTCTGTCTCTCTCTCTCTCTCTCTCTCTCTCTCTGTCTCTCTCACTATCTCTCTCTCTCTCTGTCTCTCTCTCTCTTTCTCTCTCTCTCTTTCTCTCTCTCTCTTTCTCTCTCTCTCTCTGTCTCTTTTTCACTCTCTCTCTCTTTCTCTTTCTCTCTCTGTCTCTCTCTCCCTTCTCCCTTCCCTTCCCCTCCCTCTCTCCTTTCCTCATTTCCCCCTGTCCCTTCTCCCTTCCTTGTTCATTTCCTCCCATTTCACATTATGCTTGAAAGCACCTGTAGAGACATATACTCTCCACTACAATTTCAGCCTGAAGTCTATTCTCTGAAATGCACAGAAGATAATGAACCTTGTCACAATTTACTTCCTTAACCTACATGCTGTGATATCCTAGCACCATAATTTCCAGGGAAAATAAATATATCAATGACTAACAGTGTTTTCTGCTCTGCTTGGGTTGGCCCCAGCATGACCAGCTTTGCTGCTGTCATCGAGCAGTTCCCAGGCAAGGATGGGCCAGCAGCAAGAAGCTGCACAGCTGCTCCTGACCAATCTGTCTCTTCTCCTCCCATTCCCAATTAGCATGTGTCATGTTTTATTTTTAGTTAGGCCAATTAGAGGGATAACCTCTAACTTGGAGGGGGTAAATGATTACCAGCTTACCAAGAGAGAGTCCTTCTAAATGGCTGAAATAGCTGGAGAAAATAGTAGCTGATATGTATGGGTTATGAAAAGCCTTTCTCATGAAGGTTTGTAAATTATATTAGTCTTATTTCATTTTAGCCACAATCTTGTGAAGTAGGGGTAGTGTGACCATCCCCATTTTATAGATGAAGCTGTTGAGTGCTTGGATGTATTTGTCTGATGAAACTAGACTAGATGAAGAAGGGATGATTTATTTTTTCTTTTTGTATGAGGAAACTCCTTGAAGGCAGTGAGTTTCACCCTTTGCATCTCCTGATGCTAGCACCTCATCTAGCACTTAATAAATGCTTGTTGTCTGATAGATTGAGTAGATGAAGCCTTTCATCTTTGCGATTTTCAGTTTTAACACCGTACACCCAGATAAGGTCAAAATGGGTTCATGACCTAGGCATAAAGAATGAAATTATAAATAAATTAGAGGAACATAGAATAGTTTACCTCTCAGACCTGTGGAAGAGGAAGGAATTTATGACCAAAGAAGAATTAGAGATCATTATTGATCACAAAATAGAAAATTTTGATTATATCAAATTAAAAAGGTTTTGTACAAACAAAACTAATGCAGACAAGATTAGAAGGCAAGCAATAAACTGGGAAAACATTTTTACAGTCAAAGATTCCTATAAAGGCCTCATTTCCAAAATATATAGAGAATTGACTCTAATTTATAAGAAATCAAGCCATTCTCCAATTGATAAATGGTCAAAGGATATGAACAGGCTATTTTCAGATGAAGAAATTGAAACTATTTCTGGCCATATGAAAAGATGCTCCAAGTCATTATTAATCAGAGAAATGCAAATTAAGACAACTCTGAGATACCACTACACACCTGTCAGATTTGCTAGAATGACAGGGAAAGATAATGCACAATGTTGAAGGGGATGTGGGAAAACTAGGACACTAATACGTTGTTGGTGGAATTGTGAATACAACCAGCCATTCTGGAGAACGATTTGGAACTATGCTCAAAAAGTTATCAAACTGTGCATACCCTTTGACCCAGCAGTGTTACTACTGGGCTTATATCCCAAAGAGATCTTAAAGGAGGGAAATGAATGCTTGTGGCAGCCCTCTTTGTAGTGGCCAGAAACTGGAAAATAAGTGGATGGCCATCAATTGGAGAATGGTTGGGTAAATTGTGGTACATGAATGTTATAGAATATTATTGTTCTGTAAGAAATGACCAGCAGGATGATTTCAGAAAGGCCTGGGGAGACTTATATGAACTGATGCTGAGTGAAATGAGCAGAACCAGGAGATCATTATATATGATGATCAATTCTGATGGACTCTGGGAGTTCTGAAAGAACTCTGAGAGATGACTATGAACCACTCCATAGAATTCCCAATCCATTTTTCTCCACCTGCATTTTTTATTTCTTCACAGGCTAATTGTGCACTATTTCAAAGTCCAATTCTTATTGTACAGCAAAATAACTGCTTGGACATGTATATATATGTTGTATTTAACTTATACTTTAACATATTTAACATGTATTGGTCAACCTGCCATCTGGGGGAGGGGGTGGGGGGAAGGAGGGGAAAAGTTCGAGCAAAAGGTTTTGCAATTGTCAGTGCTGAAAAATTACCCATGCATATATCTTATAAATAAAAAGCTATAATAAAAATACCTTTCAGTTTTGAGACTCTGGGATTCTGGGAATTTCAGAGATGAAATGACTTGTCTACAATCACAGCTAGTAAAAAAGTGGAATAGGAACTGGAACTTCTGAGTTCAGTGATCTTTCATTTTTTTTGTATTATTTTTTTTCCCCAGAAAGGTGAAGAGTATAGCAAAAAGAAATGTCATGAGTTACTTCTAAGATTTTGGGGACTAGGGAGAAAAATTCTTGTGGGGGAAAGGCAATTGGGGTTAAGTGACTTGCCCAAGGTCACACAGTTCATAAGTGGATTTGAACTTCCTGATAACAGGCTCAGTTGTCTCTCCACAGCACCACCTAGCTCCCTTTGAGCAGCTCTACAGAATAGAGGAGAAATCATTTCAGAAAGGAAAGTACTAGCATCTGGGGTTACCCAGAGTGGAAGAAGGGAATCAGTGATGGTCCTAAGAAAGAGCTGCCCTTTGACTCTTCACCTTCCATTTTCTTTCAAACCTTATTTGGGTATAAGGGGCCTGTCAACTCTGTGACAGAATAGTCCATAGAATCCATCCCTCACAGGGCCATTGATGTTTATGGCGGTAATGAGGGTTGAGGTTTTCACTTAGAGAAGCTAGCGATGCTGGAGATTGGCTGTAAATGTAACAGATATGGAATATTTTTTTAAAAATTCCTTGTGAGAGGGAAATGTTTTGAGGATAGGCAATCTGCTCAAAAAATGCTCCATAGGGGACCAAAAACCCTCCAAAGACTAGAGCAGCTTTGTAATCAACTCATCTCTGTTTATCTATGCCATTAGGGAAAGGGATAGGTAGGGTAAAGTAATTATGATCGTGCATGCTTCAATATGCATATTTCCTACTAAAACCTTTCTCTAAATACTTTTAACTTTCCTGCTTGAGACAGCCAGTTCTAGAAATTTGACTCCGAATGCAGGAAAACCTAGATTCAAATTCCACCTGTAACACACTAGTTTTTTGACCTTGGACAAGTCACAGTTATATTCTCCATAGTTATAAGGTACAGAAGAGGCAGTAAGCTAGATTGTTGGATAAAGTGTTATCTGTGTTGTTATCCCCAACCGTAACTCATTAAGGTAGAATGGCAGCTCCTTTGTTACTTCCTTAGATCCTCAATCCTTAACTACATGTCTTCTCCATAACCTGAAATCATTCTATCTTCTCAGAAGGCTGAAAACCTCCTTTAAATAAAATTAAACTATGATACTACATAGGAAAGACAGCTGAGGGCACCATAGTGCAGGACTCAAAGTCAGAAAGACTCATCTCTTGAGTTCAAATCTGACTTCAGACACAGTTTGCTGTATGACCTTGGGCAAGTCACTAAATCCTATTTGCCTCAGTTTCCTCATCTATAAAATGAGCCGGAAAAGGGAATGGCAAATCACTCCAGTACCTTTGCCAAGAAAATTCCAAATGGGGTTACCAAGAGTTGGATGCAACTATAAAATGTCTGAAATTAGACAGAAAAAACTAATGACCATGACAAGGGTCAAGAAATCAGAGAATGGCTGAGCTAGAAGGAATTTTTGAAATCATATATGCATATATGTATCTGCATACATTCTAGTATCTGGAACTCTAAGGGACCGAAGACCAGTTTCTCTAATGTTTCCCAACCCAATTTAGCTGTTGAGCCCTTTGGGGCTTTCATGTTGATGAAATCCATAAATGCTAATAGGCTAGGAGATTGGGTGGGGGTTATGAAATGCAACAGGGATAATGGGAAGTCTGGGAAATTTGAAAACAAAATAAAGGAAATTGAGCCTATTTTCATACCAAAATATTGCTACAAGTAATGAGTGTTTGTGTATATATATATATACATAATCACATCAAGGAAGCCAGGGCAATGAACTGTGGGGGTGGCAAGAATTAGCTGAAGATATTTCCGAGCCATAGTATTATTCTTTCTCCCATCATGAGACATCTGGTAATGATAGGAAAAAGTTTGGTTTTTTTCTTTTCTTAAGTCACATCTGTCTCTCCTATTTTGAGGGATTTTCTTGGCAAAGGTACCGAATTAGTTTGCCAATTTCTTTTTTAGCTCATTTTATAGATGAAATTAATGTGAATGGGGTTAAATGGTTTGCCCAGGGTCATAGGACTAGTAGGTGTCTGAGGCTGGATTTAAACTCAGGAAGATGAGTCTTCTTGACTATAAGATCTAGCTAACTGTCCTGGAAGAAGTAGAACCCCAATATAGTGGGGACCTCTTGCTCATTCTCTTGCCATAACACAAATTGGATGGCAAGGCTTTTATTTGGTGAAAATGTTCAAATGCTGTCAATGTCCTTTTAAGTTTTGACCCCCTTGAACAAAGCCTCAATGGCAACACCTTAGGTATAGCTCTGATGATGAGCCCAAGCTCATTTTCCACCAATCATGTCTTTAAGGTAGGATTTCAGGAGAATGTTAACTCCTAGAGGATGGATGTTAGTCAGGCTGACTGTTTGTTTTTAGTTGTTTACCTTCAAGAGAAAGGAGTACAGCTTTGGGGAGGAAGAAAAGCATCTTTGCCTGGTGGGTGACTTTTATGCTGTATATCCTGAAGAAATTTCCTGTTTTGGGCTGTATCATGAAATACCTCAAGTCTTGAGAACAGAAAAACATTACCAGGATCACAAAATCATAGAAATATTAGCCAGAATGGACCTAAACAAAAACCCCTTCATTTTATAGATGAGAAAAACTGAACTCAGAAAGGGTAAGTTGCTTGTCCTTGCTTACCTATCTTGTAATTTGAACACAGGTCTTATGCTTCAGTTCTAGAGTTCTTGGATTTGGAAATGCATCAATAGCAGCCCATGTGGCCTAGTGGAAAAAGAACTTGGGATCTAGAATCAGTAAGATCTGAATTCAAATCCAGCCCTGATACTTAACTAGCTATGTCACTCTGAGCAAGGCCTTTAATCTCTGCTTGCCTCAGTTTCCTCATCTATAAAAGGGGGATAATGATAAATCCTTTCATCTCTGCCTGCCTCAGTTTCCTCATCTGTAAAATAGGGATCATGATAACACCTACTTTTCAGGGTTGTTGTAAGAATTGTGAGATAATATCGATAAAATAAATTTTAAAATGTTATAAGATGGTTCTTATTGTTACTGCTACCATGTTCCAGGCCTTCTGCTAGATGTTGGGAATAGAAACAAAGATTGAAACAATATCAGTCCTGCATTTAATTATGTATTTTAAAAGGGGGAGATAAACACACACTTATGTATGCTTATCCAAAGCAAATGAAAAACAAATACAAGATTGCTTTGTAGGGATAAGGATTAGAGCTGGCACCAGGTGGGAGCTTTAGGGGACCATGAAAAGCCTGATATAGAAGGAAACACATGAGGCAGAGATCTCAAGAAAGCCCAGAAATTTTTGAGGGAAGAGAGAATATAGTCCACGTAAGGAGGATGGACAGTACAAAGACATGGAGGTGGGAAGTGACAAGAGAGCTAGTTTGGGAGGGACTACATCATATAAGTTTAGGAATAATGTATAAACAGTTAGAAATAAGATGAGGCCGGGATGTAAAGGGCTTTAAGTGCCAAATGAAAGCCTTTATATTTGCTTTCAAAGGTGATAGGAGCCACTAGTACTCATAGAAGGCTAGAAGGATGATACAGTCATAATTTCACTTAGGGAAATGTTAGAACCACTTTCTTTTCTGGTATGAGCAAGGAACTTAAACCGCTGTTTTCTCCCCTACAAAACAAGAAGGTTGGACAAGGTACTTTCCAATTCTAGATTTATATTTTAAGTACAAAATCTTTCCTCATAACCACATATGGATGAGGATGTCAGACGTATTATCATGCCCATTTTACAGATGAGGAAAACATGCTCACCAATGGGACTTTCCTAGAATTACACTGCTTGTTACAATCCCAGCTCTCTCTAGGTCAGATATTAAGCGACAGAGGTTGCATTTGAACCACAGGAATCTCAAGAGTTGGAAAGTCATCTAGTCCAATCTCTACAAACCTATAGGATAAATGTTAAGCCATCTTCTCTTTGAAGACTCCCAGGGAGGAAGAACCTCTGGAAGCAGCCCATTTGACCTTGGGATATAGTTCTCATTGTGATTCCTCACAATGCTCCTTAGATGGAGTCTAAATTTGTCTCTAGGTCATTTATGCTCATCATTTTTAGTTCTGCCCCCTGGATCCAATCAGAACAAGACAAGCAAGGCGTGGTGCCTTCTGCATGTCACTGGTTCTGTCCTGCAGACTTCTACCTACTTCACTTACAGTTCCGGGCTTCGGGTCTCCACCAGTGTTCTCATATCTGCCAGCTTTTCTCTATCTGTCCCAGAGGCAGCCACCTCCGGTCAAGCTGAGTTCCATAACCACCAATTGATTTTCATTTGCTAAGTGGGCCTGCTCTATTTCTCATTTGTGCCTAATGATGGAGTCATTTCCATAACGATCAGAGAGAGCAATCACGTCTCCTTTTGTGCTTCTGCCAATTAGGGGAGAGGATGTGGGCTCCGTGCTAATTGCTTTTGTTTGCACATGTTAATAAAGGCTCCATTACAGACCATGGCCAGTAGGGATCTGGCCCTTCATAGGGTAGTGGGGGCAGAGAAGAATGGGCTGCAAATGGGTTATTAACATGTATCTGGGGGAACATAACCTCTGGTAAAGTGCTAAGAGGAGGATACTACTTGAATGATGATGAGTATAGATATGTGTATATATGTCTGTGTGTGTATGTGTGTGTGTGTGTGTGTGTATATATATGCTTCTTTGTGAATATGTGTATTTTCTCTACCCAGGATGGGAAGATGGGGGTGGGGTAAGGTGTCTGTGAATGTGTTGGGTTGGGATGGAGAAAAGACAATATGAATAGACAGTAAGTTCATGGAAGGCAGGGAACAATTTATTTTTTTGGCCTAGCACAGTACTTGGCACATTGGTACCCATTTAACAGATGCTGAGCAGGTGATTAATTTAAAGGAGGAACGGTCTATAGAGATCAAATCCCAACGTCCCCATTTTGGAAATGAGGAAACTGAAGCTCAAACATTTAGATCCCAAACTAGAGGTTAATGTTTGGAGTTTATTCT